>NW_007731202.1:163172-164459 GCF_000696425.1 Galeopterus variegatus
GGGTCACATATAAAGTTCAGACATAGATCTCAATGCCTGTTAATCATGTGGAGGGCCAGGTGCTTTTTTAATTCTTTGTTTTAATACAATTGACAAAATTATGCTACTTGCTCTAAGTGAATCATTGTGCAGTACATACATGTACTGAAACCACACACTGTACCTCACGAATATGTACAAGAAAATGTTAAAATAAAAAAATATATATTCTGTAGTACATAATAAAATACTAAATATACTAAGTGTATGTAGAAGAATTTCATCTTACTATTCATTACACATTTCAAAATTTTGATTTCTAGATTATCTTATTCTTAAGAGCACTGCCTATTTCTAAATGATAAATTTTGTAATTATTTTACTCTTAAATGTGAGGTATTGTCTTTGGGCTTAAATCTTGGAAATAGAATGAACTCATAATTTAATACCAACTATGAAACAGGTAAAAGTAAGACACTCATTCAATTTATTCCATAAATATTCATTGAGCCATAATATATGCTAGACAATGTGAATACAGTGGCAACCATGGACCTAACAGTTTACTGGGAGTGAGGTAATAAAAGTAATCAGGCTGCATACACACATACATATATATACTATGGAAATAATATAGAGGAGAGGGTTTAGGGAGATAAATGTCAAAATGAAAAGGTTTGTACAAAAAATGAAACATGTTTGTGAGCAGTTTTGTGGTATCTGTGGAGTCACATTCAAGGTGGGTGATGAACTGCAATCTGGAGTTTGACTTTTATGGTGTCCTTCACTCATTCTGAGTTAATCACACCCCCTCCAACTAACTGCCATTACTCAGATGTTGATTTCCTCATCTCAGCCATTAGGCAATGCCTTCCAGGCTTCCCTCTCTGGCTCAGTTTGCATTCCAGGGGACAACCTGTGAAGGCTAGAAAGCTACAGAAAACCAGTGCCTTCACATGTCAACATGAGTTAGGATACAGGAGGCCATAGACCCTGCAGGGCTTGACCCTCAGGGGCATTCTGCTGACCACTGCCTGGAAGGCTCAGCATTTCCGCCCAAGTCCACGTTCAGGGGCATCAACATATCTTGGAATCACCCATGGTCAGAGTATCTCTGCCATGAATATCAGTAAATACTTCAAGCCAGGACTTTTCCCTTGGAATATCTGTTTTTTACAAATGTACACTGTACCAGTAGGTGAGCCATATTCCTGGTGATGTCTTAGCAGGTGGAAGGGTTCAATTCAATCAAGCAGATGAAACAGGCTAAACTATGAGGCTAAATATCTGGGCCCAATAAATCGACTA
>NW_007731202.1:165656-167469 GCF_000696425.1 Galeopterus variegatus
ATCAAGCAGATGAAACAGGCTAAACTATGAGGCTAAATATCTGGGCCCAATAAATCGACTATAGAGAAAAGCAGGTTACACTTACACCCAACTAGGCAGAAGCTTCAATAATCAGACTTGCATTTTATTACCCTTTTCCCTCTAGTACACTGCTTTTAGGAAAAAGGAATAATTTAAAATGAAACAAACTGAAAACAAGATTTGATAAAGATCACGTCCAGGCCATGTTCTGCCAGCCTGCAAGGATGAACACCAGCAGGGCCCTGAGATGTTCCTGTTGGGCAAAAAGCCAAGGGCATCCCACAAAGATTTCCACCAGCGGGGAGCTAAAAAGCTGTCGGTTGACTAAAAACAGAATCAAATGGAACTCCCTGTTGAACAAGTCCTTATTTTTCCTAAGGTCTTACTGTAATGACTAAATAACTGTGCAGTCTAACGGTTACACCTACGCTTCTTGCCACACAACTCTCCTCCTGCCTTCGTGAAAGAATACAGATGTTCTCCTCCCTGCTGTGTTTCACTGAATTTGTCATCGGGCTCACATGAGGGAACAGGAGGCAGGCCCCACGCTTCCTGGATGTCTTTCCTGTGCATCCTCTGTTCTCTCCAGCGACCGGAGGTCACTTTTCCAAGTACTGTTATCTATTTGCCTTTCAACTTTCTCAGAGGTCAGGAGTTTTCATTTCTCTAACTGTTTTTTTTTTTAATGTGGACCCCTTTGGAAGCTGGAGTTCTTGGCCCCACAAAGCATGTGAGGGGACTCTGATTTACACATGGAAACTTGACATTGGTTAGGTGGGGTGATATATGGGTGGCAGCTTCCAGGTCTATTTAAAGGACACAGGTTGTGGAGAAGCCACAGATGGGGGAGGGTGTCTCGGCTGCCCCAGGCCACTGGAGAGAGCTGATGTAACACAGCTCTGGGACAGCCAAGCCTTTCCCTCAGAATCATGCTTTTTACTGATAAATACTGCGAACATTACATTCACACATAGGAATGTCTNTCAGAATCATGCTTTTTACTGATAAATACTGCGAACATTACATTCACACATAGGAATGTCTGACTAATCTCTTGGCATACATCAGAATCCCTGAGTTTAAATTTGAACCAGTTGAAAAGCAATCGATACACATTTAAAAAATTCAGCAAATATCAGACTTTTAAAAAGTCTCTTTTGTATAATACTTTAAAATTTGAGGTATGTAGTAGTACCTAAAATGAAAGGTAAAGCTTTCTTGGACAAACTACAGAATTTCCCTCTCTCTTTGTGCTTTTCCAGTAGTCCAGCTCCAGTCAGGCCAGACTAGCACTGTCTACAGCTCATAAGCTTTTCTGGGGGCTGGTAACTCTTGCAGGCTCCCTTTGTTTTATTTTATACTCTATATGCATTAGNGGACAGATGCTGCTATACCCTCTCTGAAGTTTTTAAAATTCATCTATAAGTTTTAATGGAGTTTGACACCATACGGTGGGAGGATGGAACATTAGTGTATGCTTGACCCAAGGGAGATCTTGAATGTATAGAAAAGGAGCGGCTTCTGGGCTGCCGTGGGTGCAGGGGGAGCATTATTATTTATTGAGCCCTCATTAGGTTGCCCTAGATGGAACCTACATTATCTGACCACAGTTGCTTTGTGAGGTTCTCTCCATACATTGAAGAGCACAAAATGATAACTCTAATATATTTTGAACTTTTTGAAGTACTCTTGTACATAGCAAGCATCTTTTTCATATGAGATTAAAACAAAAAAAATGAAAAAAATAGGTTGGGAGCTATTAAAGATACACACACACACACACACACACACA
>NW_007731202.1:169307-169946 GCF_000696425.1 Galeopterus variegatus
GGCAGACACTAAGGTTTTACAAATAGTTATTTTATTTAATCCTCACACCTACTCTATAAAACAGGAATTATTATTATATTCATCTTACAGATGTGAGAACTGAGGCCACAGAGAGATTAACTCACTTCCCCTGGGTCACACAGCCATTAAGCAGAAGAGCCAGGATTCCAATGCATGACATCCGGTTTGAATGTCTGTGCTCTAACCACTCTGTAACAGGGCTGCTTCCCTTATCTAACTGTTTATATTTTCATTCTTACCTAATTCCAATAAGCACTGTTATCATGGGAAAAATGCCATCTTCTGTATCTAGGAGAATGTCACAGAAGAATTCCTTGTTTTCTTCTTGGGGGAAGTATGTTGTGGGGGACTCTCAGAAAATGTTCCCCATGATGCCACACGTTCTTATGAACAGAAATGCTTGCCTGAAAGAGGCCTGAATTGTTTTGCTTGCAATGGATGAAGAGGAAAAAAAGCTCTTAGTAACGTCTTTCAAATATTCTAATGCTGTTATCCAGAAGAAAGAGTAGGTTGCTTAGTGCTACTCAGAGGGCAGAATTAGAGGGCACTTGGAGGGTGGATGAAAATGACAGCAGAGGTAGATTTGGTTCCCTTTCAAGAAGAGCTATCTTACAAATA
>NW_007731202.1:175107-175639 GCF_000696425.1 Galeopterus variegatus
TGTCTGTGTGCATTAGGTTCATTAGGTACAGCAAAGATCACCTAAACATAAACACCTGGAACAAATGGCTTAATTTAATTGCCAACTCTTTTCTTTTCTTGAGACCAGATCCAAGAGAACAATTTAATCTCCCTGTGTCTTGCAGGCCCATTTTTTAACTGTTCCTGGGCAATTTCTAAAGAAATAGAGTCTGTCTTCTTAAATTACTTCCGTCCATTATTTATTTACTTATTTTTACTTAATAAATAGCTATATGGCACTTATCTTGTGGCAGACACTAAGGTTTTACAAATAGTTATTTTATTTAATCCTCACACCTACTCTATAAAANCAATAAATTTCATAAATTAATTTATTTTGAAAATAAAAATAACTTTCCAAAATGCAAGTTTTCAAAATACAAAAGAGATAACTAGGTTATATTTATTCACATTTCAAAAGTGAGTTTCCTCTTAACATGGCTTTAAGAGAATACTCTTTAAAAAGTGGAAGCTTTAATGAATCTTATAGGCTGTACCAAAAATTTAATTCT
>NW_007731203.1:0-3868 GCF_000696425.1 Galeopterus variegatus
TTACAGACATGTCTAAGGTCACATAGTTAACAGTGGTGGCTCTAGGCTCTGGTACTCATCCTACCACATTCTTTCCACTCCCCATACCACAGCAGCCCCTCTCTTCTTAATCACTCAGGCCACCCTGATACATTTCAATTTACTTGGCTTTATAAAGATCAGCCATGACTTAACCATGGAATGATTGGTTTATTTGTATAAAACTGTTACAGTCCTTGATCAAATCATATGTGTTAATCTAGGAATTATCTCCAAACTCTTCCTTGTAACAAGCCACTAGGTCTGCTTTGANGTTCTTCTGTTGCTATTCTGGTCTCTTCTAGTTCTTGTGCTTGTTTCAGCCAAGGTAATGTAGCTTCCACTGGACCTTTTTCTAAGAAAAAAGAAACAAAAACAATGAGCTTAATTACTATTAATCATTAAGGAGTTGGATACGTAATCGTTATTGGCTGAAGATTTCATTAATAAAGAGGTCATGTCTTTTAAATGCAAGCTCAACCCTTCAGCATAATACATTAGGTGGCTCCTGAAATGAATAAAAATTTCTGCTGTATTTTTTTAAATAACACATTATCAAAATGCACCAAAATGATCTCATGACACAGTTGAATATGCTCTCTAAGTTAACATAAAAATGCCTTTGATAAACCATACCAACTTCTATTGTTTGTATATTAAAGCTCCAACCAGAACAGCTTACTTTCTTTTGCCACAAATTCTTTTTGGCCTATTGAATGCAGAAGTTAATAGAGAAAAGCAGAAGACACGGATGTTAAGAAAGGTGGGAGGATGAGAGAGTCCATGATACAGTTTACTCAAACTTTTACTGTCATCGTAGTTATGGAGGGAGACGACTGCTAATTACATCTGGCATGGAGCAACAAACTGGTGCCCCTTTCTGTCCTTTGAAGCCTCCTTAGACATGAAGAAAAAAAACAATCTAGTTAAGAAGTGAGAAAGGAAATAACTTTGGGCTGTTTCAGGGAAATTGCAGACACTGAGAGAGTGGCTAGGAAAGCACTATTGCGTGAAGAAGGAAGGAAAAATGACCTCACTGACCGAGTTACCTAATCAGTGTTCGCACCTGTCACGGCAACTAGTGATTTTTCTGTAAGACAGACACAGTCAAACAATTATTTGTTGAATGGTTAATTATGAAGTTATTTGTATGGATAATGAACCCAAAAATAACAAAGGAGAATTTTACCATCCTCCTTTAAAGTACCAAGGAAGCGTCCTTCTTACTAACACGTGGGAATAATCTTTTTTCTATTTGTTAAATAACACCATTCTTTTCTGTGCTTCTCACAGGTACTGCCAAAGTAGGACTGCTGAATTGTGAAATAAAGAAAAATTCTAGCCAGCTCAAGCTCTCTAGGGTCTGTAAATCCAGGTCATTTGGATACTAAATGTATCATTGTACTCCAATGAGCACAAAAATGTCATATATACTGTTAACTGGCTATGCCCTGATTACTCCCACAAAAGGTCCTGGACTCACGTTGGTTCTTCTGTTGCTATTCTGGTTTCTTCTAGTTCTTGTGCTTGTTTCAGCCAAGGTAATGTAGCTTCCACTGGACCTTTTTCTAAGAAAAAAGAAACATAAACAATGAGCTTAATTACTATTAATCATTAAGGAGTTGGATACGTAATCGTTATTGGCTGAAGATTTCATTAATAAAGAGGTCATGTCTTTTAAATGCAAGCTCAACCCTTCAGCATAATACATTAGGTGGCTCCTGAAATGAATAAAAATTTCTGCTGTATTTTTTAAAATAACACATTATCAAAATGCACCAAAATGATCTCATGACACAGTTGAATATGCTCTCAAAGTTAACATAAAAATGCCTTTTATAAACCATACCAACTTCTATTGTTTGTATATTAAAGCTCCAACCAGAACAGCTTACTTTCTTTTGCCACAAATTCTTTTTGGCCTATTGAATGCAGAAGTTAATAGAGAAAAGCAGAAGACACGGATGTTAAGGAAGTTGGGAGGATGAGAGAGTCCATGATACAGTTTACTCAAACTTTTACTGTCATCATAGTTATGGAGGGAGACGAATGCTAATTACATCTGGCATGGAGCAACAAACTGGTGCCCCTTTCTGTCCTTTGAAGCCTCCTTAGACATGAAGAAAAAAAAGCAATCTAGTTAAGAAGTGAGAAAGGAAATAACTTTGGGCTGTTTCAGGGAAATTGCAGGCACTGAGAGAGTGGCTAGGAAAGCACTATTGCGTGAAGAAGGAAGGAAAAATGACCTCACTGACCGAGTTACCTAATCAGTGTTCGCACCTGTCACGGCAACTAGTGATTTTTCTGTAAGACAGACACAGTCAAACAATTATTTGTTGAATGGTTAATTATGAAGTTATTTGTATGGATAATGAACCCAAAAATAACAAAGGAGAATTTTACCATCCTCCTTTAAAGTACCAAGGAAGCGTCCTTCTTACTAACACGTGGGAATAATCTTTTTTCTATTTCAAGAAGGAAGATAGCTGTCATTAGAATTGGTAATACCTTACTAAAGTACATGGAAATAATCATGTAGACAGAGGAGCATATATAGGAGAGACGATGCCAAGACGTCCTATCCGTGGATGCTACCCATTTCTGCTAATTCATGTGGAACAGATGGGAACTGCAAGAGAAATTACACTGGGGGTGAAAGCTGATTTTCTATGATGCTTGTGTTCCAGGGCCCCTCCCTTGCATGACCTCCTTCCAATTCTCAATTTTAAAAGTATTTAAGATGAGATCACAAGACAAAAATAAATCAAAATACCCTGAAATCTCACTGCTCAAATATGAAAGAAACTCATTATAGGTTTTCTTAAATTAGATTAAAAATTCACATGACATTACCTAAAACAATTTGTAAAGCTGGGACAAACCTTTCGAAACTATCAATAAAAAAATTAAAGAAATTTTTGATCAACCATGATAAAGGATTACCTTTCTATTCTGTTTATAGAAATCAAACTCGCAAAATTGCTGTCATATGCAGAGGCCATCAAAGAGTATTCAGTCAAACAATATAGGAAGAAATATTATAGATGTATTGGGCAGTTAAAATAAATAAAAACATTATGCTATTTTTTTCTGTTGTTTTGTGAAGTTTGTGTTGTCACCATTTTTTTTCTTGAGTTATTTGCTTGTCATTTGGAAGTTACTCTTCCCTGTGAATAAAATGTTTTCATGTCATGAAAATCTAGGATATCTTTTCAATTTATCTACATATGTTGGGGAGTATATATGTGTGTCTATGTATGTTTACCTTAATCAATAGATTTATTTTTTAGGACAATTTTAGGTTTACAGAAATACTGAGCTGATAGTACAGAGAGCTCCCATATGCCCCTTCACCCCTCTTCTCCCCTACAGCTTCCCCTTTTATTAACATCTGGCCTTAGTGTGGTACAGTTGTTGCAACTGAGCTGATATTGATACATCATTATTAACATTAATTATTAAAGTCTAGAGTTCACATTAGGATTGTTGTCAGCTTTTTAAATTTGTAAGTTCTTGCAGTTTTTTTCTTATTCTAAATATTCACTTCAATACCCAATATCTGTGTTTTGTATCAGTTTTTCTTAAAGAAACACCTCTAATCTGTTTAAACTTCAGGCCCCACCAATCCTGGATAGAAGCCTTGGCGGCGGGGAAGGGGGCTGAGAGTTCTTGATGACCTGCATCACGACAGGCACTGTCCTGAATATGTGCTCTCATTAATCCTCCTGACACACTCGCAGGCCAATAGCTTCATTCCTATTTAACAGATGAGCAAACAGACAACCCACTACCTAAGGACCTTGTTCAAGGTCACACAGTTCCTAAGAGGCAGAGTGGAATTCCATCCCAG
>NW_007731203.1:5411-33051 GCF_000696425.1 Galeopterus variegatus
GAAGCCCAGAAGAAGATATGGACAAAGGATTTAAAAAGGCAATTAATGGAAAAGAGCTTACTCAGGGAAACTAAACAAGAAAAAAATTCAAACAAAACTCAAACATTCAAAATTCCAAGCTAAAAACTGAGATATCATTTTCACAACCATTAAGATAGCAAACCTTAAATACCAGTTGTTATCAAGAGTGTAAGGAGCTGAGAATTCTTACAGAAAGAGTGAAAGTGGACATTGCTACAGCCCTCTATTGAGAAATGCACCCATATTTATTCAAATTTCAAATACACCCTATTTTGATCCATTTGTTCCATTTTTAGGAATTTATCCTACAGAAAACATGTACATGTAAAGTACAAGGTTATTTATCACAGCATCGTCTGAAAGAGCAAAATATTAGAAATATCCTAATCGTCCTACAATTGGTACTGAGTAAATTATATTATATTCAGGTAATAGAATACAATACAGTCCATAAAAAGAATGAGGCAGACCTATATAAATTATTGTAGAAAGGTATTTGTGGTGGTTGATGTTGGTGTCAACTTGACTGGATTAAGGGATACCCAGATAGCTGGTAAAGTAGTAATTATTCACAGTGCTTCAGTAGGCACTGAACCCATCCCTCTTCTGCTGAAAGGGAAACCCAGGTGGTTTGGCATTTGATTAGAATGAGTGGGCTGCCCCAGGTGTGTCTGTCAGTGTGTTTGCAGAGGAGATTGGCATTTGAGTCAGTGGACTGAGTAGGGAAGTTCCACCATCAGTGTGGACAGGCACCCTCTCTCTAATCAGCCAAGGGACTGGATGAAACAAAAAGACAGAGGAAAGTAAATTCTCTCTCACTCTTCCAGATCCAGGATACCCTTCCTCTCCTGCCCTTCAGCATCCAAACTTCAGGTTCTTCTGCCTTTGGCCCCTGGGACTCACACCAGTGACATCCCACCCAATCCCCCGCCAGTCTCTTGGGGCTTCAGCCTCAGACAGAGTTACATCATCAGCTTCTCTGGTTCTGAGACTTTCATACTTGGACTGAGCCACACTACCAGCTTCCCTGATACTCCAGCTTACAGACAGCATATTGTGGAACTTCTCAGCCTCCATAATCGAGTGAGCCAATGCCCCTAACAAATCCCTTCTCATATCTCTCTTCATACACAGTCACACATCACTTAATGATAGGGATGCATTCTGAGAAATGCATTGTTGGGCAATTTTGTCATTATGCAAACAACATAGAATGTCCTCACACAAACCTAGATGATATAGCCCACTGCACCTAGGCTATACGGTACAGCCTATTCCTCTGACCACCATCATGTGCATGGTCTGTCATTCCATCTCTCTGGAGAACTCTGACTAAAACAATATTCAAAAGAGAAAAGTGTCAAGCAAATACAGACATTATGATCCCTTTTAAGAGCACATGCGTTCGTGTGTGTGTGTGTGTGTGTGTATGTGTTTATATGTATGCCACAAAACTGGAAGCATGGACACAAACAGGCCATGGTGGGTGCATCAGGAAAGGGGGGATGACAGAAGAATCACATTCTCTTTAGCTGTTATCCTGCTGTTTACATTTGTACTATGAGCACCTATTACTTCTGAATTCAGAGAAGATATTTTTATCATTAAAAAGTGAGCAACCACAATATGAAACAGTTTTGTAAACAGAAAGCACCCTTTTCCACTTCAACCCTGCCGTGCCCCACCGTGCCCCACCACCTCCTCTGATCAGTGTGAGTAGCCTGCCCTAAGCATGCTTGGAATCTGAGCCACCGTTTTCTCGTAGAGATCCATGTCACATACATCTATTTGTGATTAGATTAAACCCAATTATGTTTTGAGATTTTCAAGGACCCACGACCCATTTTGGAGCAAAGCTAGAAGAGGCACTGCCATTTATGTACCCAATGCCTCCTTCCTGTTTTGTGCTTTCAAACCTCTGTCTCTCCCCTGGTCACAATAACCCTGTCAGTGGCTCACACCCCTTCTGTCCTCTGCCCTGCTCCAGTCAGAAAGGAGCAGGGCAGAGGACAAAAGGGGTGTGAGATGCTGAGCTGGCCTCCCTTTTGAGGAACTTTCTCACCCAACAGCTTCCCCTCCCATCTCATTGTTCAGAACTCTGGCACATGATGCAGATGATTTGGCATGATGGCATCCCGCAAAGGTGGCTGGGAAATTCAGCCTTGAAGATAAACATTCTTNCACTAAACAAATACTGTAATGAATTGAGTGAAGTTTGAGATTAGACCCTGTTTCTGGGAAACTGACTCACTTACCCCAAATTTATAAATTTAAAATATATATATGATCTTGAAAAGCCATTTTATATTGGCCAAGAAAAAAAAAAGCTGCCCAAAGAGAAAGAAAATAGTATCAGGTGTAACTATACTATAAGTGGTCAATCCAAAAGAGGATTGTCTCCTTCTAAGTAGCCCCTCTGGGAAGGACACTTACCCCAACGATGTTGTCAGTGTTCACAACACTTCCAGAATAACTCTTTAGAGCTGAATATATCCTCAATGATAGAAAATCCTCATCACTGAGAATGTATTTGATTTTTGAAAAAAGTGAAAAGTATTAGAAGTTAACTATGGTGAATGAGATGAGTTGGTTAACCAGGCTTCATTTTGGTATTATAAATGATGATAAAGTGAAGATAATGATTGGGAAGTGGTATAAATGCTCTAAAGCCAACACAAAATACACGGCTAGGACTTACATGGGCTGAAAACAAGCTCTACAGGTTGTAGAAATAATGTTGATTGGGGGCTGAAAAAGTGAAAGTCCCTACAGACTAAGTACCAAATCCTTCTGCAACTGAGATGGTATTCTTTGCTTTCAACAAGATTGAAAAAGGACTTAATTAAATTGCCAGTTGGTAGATCATTAAAAGTAATTTTTTTATAACAGACCACCACATGATTTTTGGCATATAACTCAGGAGTTCAAAGAACTGAATGACCTTGTTGAAATAAAATGCTTTCACTACAGTCTATGAATTTATGTGAACAAGCTTTTCTAGTGCATACATGCAAAACAAAACAAAAGATAGACACCAAAAAGTAACAATAAAATTATTGCTGAGCCCATGTCTCATTCTGGCAATAAATATATGGACTATTTTTTTAAGCCTCATTCATCTTTTAGAAAGACTGATTTCAAATGAAAATTTAATTTTTTGTACAATCATTATTTACCAACATTTAAAATATATTTATGTTGTTTCAATTGTACACTAAAATTAAATTTAATAATAACTCAACTCAGGAGAACATTTTTAATATTTAGAGCCTTATGGCCACAGGAAACTAAAATAAATTAGTTTCAATTACTATACATATCTTCTCGAAAAGAAGTACAATAGTGTAATCAAGAAAACACTTCAAGGCATAAAAATACATAATATTAGGATAAAATTCTGTGGGGAGAATGGATGGAAAATGTGAATTCAAAGGGAAAATATGTAAAATATGCAAATTGCTAAAGAAGAGCTTGTTCATGTGTTTTGAAAATGAAAGACGGTAACAATATAAATCATCACGGCATTGAGATTCCACTGGACACATTTTTTTTAAATGCTATAACACTTTTATTTTTAAATGTCAGCATTCACATCACGTTGGAAATGATATTCTTTGAAATTATTTAAACTTGTGATAAAAAATTTAGATGTCAAGTTAAATAATGTGAAGGGGTATGTGATTTTCCAAACTTCTTTTAGGGGGTATGTGAACAAAAAAAGAACTGATAACTTCTGCCCTAACAAGTATGAATGAAGTTCTACAGGGTAATGGCATTTACCTGGTAATGGGGATATTGGAAAAAGACTGAAGTAGGTGTTCACCTGGCAAGCTTGCTTATTTTTTCAAGTTCCAACTCAAGTGCTGCCTCCTCTCTGGAGCCGTTTCTGACACCTTCCGACAAAGTGAATCATTTCACCTCGTGTCCCTTGGATACCGCACACAGGGTGCCACTCACGCACAGTGTTACACTGTATCGCAATTATGTGTTTGCTTCCACTCCTGAGCCACTGGATTCTAAGCTTTTGGGAAGTAGGAGCAAGTTTTACTTACTTCCTAGCATGGCAGCTGACACATTGAATAAACAGTTGAACAGGTATATGAACGCATGAATATGTTGAACTAAATATGTAGAACTCACTCAGAAGAGCTAGAGGAACTTGAGTCAGTCACGTCTAATCCAGCTGCACTTCACTTATTCTGGAGGCTCACTCAGTCATCTCCCTAGAAAGGGGATACTGAGCTAATCTTACAAGGCTTGTCATACCTCTGGGATATTTCCCTTCTTCTCTTTTCATTTTTCCTACAACCTGACCCCTCAATGATTTCCAAATAGGGTACATTCTGCCCCTGATCTTTCTTTCCCAATGATAGCCCAATCTTAGGCTATCTTGCCTCAATTGCTTAAAATATATTATTTTCTTCAAAAAAAAAATTGTGAAACTTTTTAGTGACTATTGGACCAAGGACACACTTCTAAAGTCAGGTCAGTATTTCCACCTTAATCTTCCAATTCTTAGTAAGATGGGTTCTCTCTTTGATCTAGAGGAATTAGGGTCCTTTTCAACTTTAGTCACTTCATGTCATTCCTGCCTTTGCTCAGCCATCTCTGCTTGGCCATCTCCCACAGTGATGTTCTCTCTAGGCCCTTCCTTGTTTAAATTCTACATATCTTCAAAGATCAGTTAAGCACTACAAGAGCAATGAAGACTTCCCGATTGACTGTTTCCTTCAACATCTGTTCCTTCCAGATGTACGACAGTCCTGAATATTAATTACCCTGACCTATGCTGATGCTTGTGGTCTCTCTTACATTATTGTCCTCTGTCTTCCTAAGCTCTTTAGAAGGAGGGACCAGGTTCATGTACAACTTTTGCATCCCCATGCTGTCAATACAGTGTTGGGCACATACCAGAGAGTCATCAAAATCTGACATTGAATTAAGAGTGTCATGTTCTCAAATCTCACCTGAGACCACTCCATGGCGATCCACTTGGGGCAATCGAACAGATTGCAAGTTTGCATAACCTTGGGTTTGGGCGCATACATGCACTTCCATTCTTCCACTTGTAGTATCTCTCCATGCATGGATTCCTCCACACACACAAAGGTCCGTTTCTGAATCCCTCCTCCACAGGACACCGAACAAGACGTCCAAGGATTATGTTCCCAGCTCAAAAGCAAACAAATAAAAATAAATTATTTATTTGTTGTTTGTTTGTTTCAAGTTTGCAAAGATGGTTGCATAAAGTATGGCCTCAAGTTATCAGTTGTGCTTCAGTTGAAACAGCACAGGACTTGGAGTTATAAGACTTTAATCTTAACTGCTATACACAATCTGTAGTCACAGGGAACTTAACTCCTCTGAAACTGAGGTTTCTGTCAAATGGGAATAATACACCTGCCCTAGTAACCCTTCATGGGGCTATCGTGAGAACTAAACCAATTACAATATGAGTGTAAAAGCATCTTTTAAACTGTCTCTAAACTATAAAATACTAATGGACAATATTATTAGGGAATCATAGAAACTCAGTGAGAAAGAACCATATAAGCAATCTAGGTATAAAACGGGATTCAAATTTCAAGGAGCCAAGGGCAGCCCCCTCTGTCTGGAAGCAGGTAAGAAGCAGAGCACAACTGGGGTCCTAGCCAAGAGCCAAGGGCATCATCCCCCACCTGGAAGCATGCAAGGAGCAATCTAAAAATACCATTTCCACACTGGTGGCCCACCACAGCCACTGCCACAGCCACAGCTACTGCAATAGTGGCTCAACGCCACAGAAGTAGCCAGAGCAGTTGTGCAGGCGGCCCGTCAGACACTCGGCTGCACTGACACAAGAAGAATCACCAGTGGAGCCAGGTAAAAGAAGACGTCTCTCTCCTCAAAGCCCACTGCAGAGTAACAGAAGGAGCAACTGCTCTACCAGATAACCAGACATCAATGCAGAGATACTAGAAATACGAAAAACCAAGAAAATATGACACCACCAAAAGAATACAGTAATTCTCAAATACCAGACCATATACAGCAGGAAACCCTTGAAATGACTGAAAAGGAATTCTGAGCAACAATCTTAAGGAAACTCATTGAGATACGAGAAGACTCAGACAACATAATGATACCAGAAAAAAAATCCAGGATATGAAGGAGGACATTTACAAAAAGATTAATACCTTAAAAAAGAGTGTAGCAGAACTCATGGAACTGAAAGATTCACTCAACTAAATAAAAAACACAATTAAGCAGCAGGCTAGAACAAGCAGGAGAAAGAATTTCTGATCTTGAAGATAGTCTTTTTGAAATAACCCAGGTGGACCAAAAAGAAAAATAAAAGCAATTTTAAAAAATGAAGAAAATCTAAGAGAGCTAGCAGACAACCTTAAGTGCACAAACATTTGAATCATAGGTGTTCCAGAAGGGGAGGAGAAAAGAAAAGGCATGAGAAACCTATTCAAAGAAATAATAATGGAAAACTTCCTAGGTATAGGGAAAGACAGACATTCAGAACTAGGAGGTTCAAAGATCCCCAAACAGATACAATCCAAAAAGATCCTTTCTAAGACACATTACAGTCAAACTGGCAAGGCTCAATGACGGTTTCCCTGCTTCTTTTTAGCATGAAGTCACCTGTATGGGAGCCCCTTTCAGACTAACAGCACATTTCTCAAGAGAAACTCTACAGGCCAGGAGAAAGTGGGATGATATATTCAAAATACTAAAGAAGAACACTGCCAGCCAAGAATACTACACCCAGTAAGGCTATCCTTCAGAAATTGGGAAGAAATCGTGTATTTTCTAGACAAAGAAAAACCACAGGAGTTCACCACCACACCACCAGCCCTGAAAGAAATCCTCAAGAGAGTCCTTCATCAGGAAACCATAAAAATGATAATCACTCATCTTACCAACTCTAGTTCTGTTCTAACTTTGTGTTTTTTCATAATTGAGTCTTGATAGGTGGTGTGTTTGTAGGAATTTATTCACTTCATCTAGATGATCTAAATTGTTGACCAACAATTATTCATGGTATTCTTTTATTAGCCTTTTGATATCTATAAATCTGGTTGTAATGAGCCCTCTTTCATTTCTGATTTTAGTTATTTCAGTCTTCTCTCTTTTTTCTTAGTCCATCTAGTAAAGGTTTGTGTATTTTGTGGATCTCATCAAAGTACCAACTTTTGGTTTCATGGATTTTCTCTATTTTTTTTCTATTTTCTATTTCTTTTATCTATGCTCTAACTTTTATTATTTACTTCCTTTGCTTGGTCTGGGCTTAGTTTGCTCTTTATTTTCTAGTTTACTAAGGTACAAAAGTAATTGTTGCTATGAGATCTTTTGGTTTTATTAATGTATGCATATATATTAAATTTCCCTTTTATAAATAAATAAATAAATAAATATAAAATGGTAGAGAATGCCATAGAGATTTTATTTTGAATACATTTATCTTCTTTGTTAAAAAAAGTGGGAGATTCAAATTTCTGATCAATTACAATGCTTTAGGCTCTTTCTATAATATGCTTGACATCTCCAGTGATGGGAAACATCACTTAGAGGCAGCCTATTTCATCTAATTCTTAGAAATAATTATTACTGAGTCAAAGCCCATTTTCCTTTAGCTCTGAACAGGGTTTCAGATCTATCCCTCATACACTGTAGACTATTGCCACGGGTGCTATCGTTCCTTGCAAACAACTTCCAATAAACTGCAAAAAGGAAAAAGGAAAGGGCCGGCCTGGTGGCGCACTCGGTAGAGTGCGGTGCTTGGGAGCGCGGCGGCACTCCCGCCGAGGGTTCGGATACCATATAGAGACCGTCAGATCCCATATAGAGACCGGTCTGCTCACTGGTTGAGCGCGGTGCGGGCACAACACCGAGGGTTGCGATCCCGTTACCGGTCACAAAAAAAGACAAAAAGGAAAAAAAAAAAAAAAGGAAAAAGGAAAAACATAACTCACCGAGGAAGAGGTTGGAAGTGGTCATAGGGCATAATTTCTTTAAATCCATCACTACAAATGAAATCATCATGAAAATATCATTTCTAAGTCAATTAACACATTTATTAATTGACTAATACAGATTTGACAAAACTACAATGCCAAGTATTATGAACCATTTCCCAAAATTCAGCCACTTTTCTCTTTAATTTTCAGGAACATCTCTGACACAAACAATTCCCAGATGCATATAAAAATATAGAAAACAGAAGTAGAGGTGTATTAACCAAAGGAAAAAATTCTCTTAATTTAGATAATCTATTTATTCCTTTTTATTATCATTATTCTGATAAAATATATAATTGATATTAACACACTGTCACATTAGTAGGATCTTCAGAAAGCCACTTTATTTCACAGAATTTTTTCTTTGAAAGGTCTCCATTAATTATTATGTTCAATCAGGATTGCAGAAAATGGGCAGTATACTGATAGGAAATGAAATCCACTGAGAACGTTTCCTTTCCACTTGCACACTTCTGCCTTAGCCAGCTGGCAGATATACGGGGGATTCTGGGACTTGATATTGTGCTGTTATTTTAAGATACTGTAGTAAAGCCAGGAAACTTCCCCAAGCAATCCAAGTCAGCAGGTACTAAATAATGCAATAGGGTAGTTTATGCATGGCTTTTCTGCTTTGGCATTAAAATTTTTTACTTCCTTGCACAATACATTATTTATACTAAATTTAATGTGAACACTAAGTCAAAATGTGGTAATGGGTGACCCAGTTTAAAAGTTAAATAGTGAGTGAAAGGTATTTATGACTAGCAGATGGACTAGATATCACACTTGATGAAGAGATCTTTAATAATTTATATGCAGGAGGTGCTCAAAAAGGTTCATTATAAAGGGCTTATGGACACATAGCCCGTGACAACAGAGAGCTGGACTGAGTGAACAGATGAGCAAACGTGTCCTAATCCCTACTGCCCACAGTTATAAATGTGAATGCAGGCACCTGCCACCAGTGTATGTTCAAAGTCAGGAAATGCAAATGTGTATTGCCCTGCAAGGATGGATCAGTCTCAGCCGCAGTTGATTTGTTTCTTTTTAAAGTAAAAAAAATGTGTGGGCAATTACACAGACCTCGATGGGCAAGGATCCATGCTGCATTCCTTCAGTTTTGGTTTGGGTTTTACATTTTCAGGATAGTAATGGCAGTAATGGTCAGGAACAACCCTCTTCAAGCGGATATCCACACATTCAGCAGAATTGAGCTGATAACCTACAGTGGTAGAAAAGGAAAGTCTGAATATTGTATCTGTTTCACTTTTAGTTGACAACATTATCACTTGCCCGCAGTTTTTTTGTTTTCGTTTTTGTTTTTTCCTCTTTAAAAAACTTAACGCAGTGGTTCTCAGCCCTGGCTATATAACAGAACCACATGGGAGCTTTCAACATACAGCAACGCCCAGGTCCCTTTGTAGGGAAAATACTGGAAAAAGGTCAGGGCCCCTCAGATGTTCAGAATCTTACCCAGCATTTGATGTAAATATCCACGTGCGCCCAGGTGGTGTTCCTTGGTTATTGCCTAATAATTGCGCATGTGCACCCAGGTGTCCTGGGTTATGACTTAAGTATAAAGGACGAGTGGCTCTGATCCACAGTGCTGCCCCCCCGCCCCCCATGTCGCTACTGCCGCTGGGTGCTGTTGCTGCAAGCTGTTCCTGCCAGTGCCCCCCTGGGGTGCCCCCGAGAGGCCACCACCGCTGCTGCTACTGCTGCCGTGAGCTGCAGCTGCTGAGAACTGAGCTCCTGTCATCTGCCAATGGCTCCCGGGATCTTTCCCAATTACCTAGCATGGACCTGTGTGTGAGGAGTCTGCTGACCCAGCCAGGCGTGTGAGGGGTCTGGGGACCCAGCCTGTACAATGGGTTTGAAGGGTCCGTGGGCCCTAACCAGAAAATTAGCGAGCTATTGCTGTAGCCCCACACCCTTCATGGTCCAATTCAGTAAAAGCACTGCAGCTGGGGGCCGGGAAATAAGTACTTTTAAAAAACTTTCTCATGGGCCGGCCCGGTGGCGCACTGGATGGTGCGCCCCTTGGGAAGCGCGGCGGCGCTCCCGCCCGAGGGTTCGGATCCCACATACAGACCGGTTCCCGCTCACTGGCTGAGCGAGGCGCGGGAGCAGCGCCAAGGGTTGCGATC
Organism: Galeopterus variegatus; assembly: GCF_000696425.1. Taxonomy (NCBI): domain Eukaryota; kingdom Metazoa; phylum Chordata; class Mammalia; order Dermoptera; family Cynocephalidae; genus Galeopterus; species Galeopterus variegatus. The sequence continues at coordinate 15,586 of NW_007731203.1, forward strand.
CCGTTGCCGGTCCCGGTCCGGTACAGGGGCGACACTGAGGGTTGCGATCCGTTGCCGGACACGGAAAAAGACAAAAGACAAAAAAAAAACTTTCTCAGGTTCTTCTAAGATGACTAAAATGTGTGGCCAAGATTGAGAACGACTACTTGAAGTGACGGCGATACTCTCAGCACTTACAACTAAAAAGTTACAATAGACGCCTCTTAAGAAATGTTTGGACCTCAGGCTGAGGTTAGTTCTTCATTCTCCCCAGTGTGCGAGGCCCCTCTCTCATTTCCTTATATTTCTGTTTCTTTCCCCATTGCCATTGCCATTCCAATCCCCTCAGAGACAGCTATTCTGATTTATTATTTATGTGTCCTTAAATATGCAACTGTCTGATGTTGTTTTGTGTGTGTTTGTTTTTAACTTAATAAATGACAGTGTGTTTTAAATCTTGTTCTCTTTTCTACTTTTCTCACTCAACATTACATTTTTTGAGAGCTACCCTTGTGCTGGGTTATTGTTTGGCTGAATATTTCTTTCATCATATTCCATTGTTTTCATATACCACATTTCACTCATGCTGCCCTGTGCACCTAGTGCATGCACCTCCAATGCCAATGAACTTTCCAACTGAGGAATTAAGCACTGTCTATACAGGGAGGAACAAAATCAATCCACTTATGTCCCCCCAACCCCAGCCTCACAAATCTTCAAAGCAGAAGAAATAAACACCTATTCCTGGTTCTATTAAATCCAATTTGTATAGTCTCTGAGGAAAATGAACATTCCAAATAGAAGAGTGCTGTGAATTTAAAAAACAACTCACAAAATGACGCTTCTATTTCCAGAAGGATCTTACTACAGGTTTCCTGTCACTATATAAGTGTCATGTTAAGTTAAACATTTTTTAAGGTAATTTTTCAAAACTAGAAGGAGCTCTTCAGAAAATAAGAAAAATGCCTAAAGCTAACCTCTCCACCTCAGCCAATTGGTCTAAATGTCTAAAAATACATTTAAAATCCTGATTGCTGAGAGGAATCTGATTTTATAAATCACTAGACAGCCTTCTACAAGACATGTCTTGGATGTAAGAAGAACAGACTGGTATGCATTATAAAAAACAAGGTTGAAACCACAAGAATGAAAATCCAAATGGAGTCAATAAAATGGTACTTGGGTGCCAGTATCTGCCAGAAAGTCTGCAATATCAGATGACAATGGCAATCTCGATACTTCCTCCAGACTGATCTCAGGTGTCCCATGCAGATGATTACAGACAAGACCAGGAAAGTCCATCCAAGTGCCCATGGTACCTTAGAGACCAGCAAACTAATTTGCCTGATTATCCAAAATAACTCTGAAATGCCATTCACACAAATCATGTAGATTTGATTACTAATATAATTAAATTTTGGTAATGCTTTCCTTGTGGATTGCATGCATGTGTTTTTATTTCCCCCCAAACAAGTACAAAATGAGATTACAGCTCCTTGAGTCAGAGAAAATCTTTGTTCTAAATGGAAACATGCTTCTAAAAGGAGACAGGGAGCATATGGGTGTTTATAATTTGGGGAGAGACAATTCATTGTCCTCTTTAATTTTATTGCAGGTTAAAGATAACTAAAAGCAAAGAAATAAGGCAGATTACCTTCCTATATTATGAACAAATGTACTGAAATTCTGCCAGTGTGCAGAAAAGGGCAGAAACCCCAAAGCAGCCTAAATCTCCCTTCTGTTCTCACATCCAGCGTGATTTTTGGAGACAATTTCACTGCTAGGTGCTCTCATGCACATTTATGGTTCCGGCAGGACTGTTTGTGTCTTTCCACGGGCACCCAAGTATGAGAAACACCTATTCTCCTCCCCAGACTTTAATCAACTGAACTAAGTTGAATCCCACCATAAAAAGTTCCTCCCAGAACAGAAAGCTTCTCCTTTAGTTTATAGGTGCGAATGGAAACATCCCTCTAAATAACTGTGTGGTGAGAGCTAAGGAACAAGCTAAAGAGATGTTTGTTTTTCTGCAGAGTAAGCATAAAAAAGCCCCCACCATCTCTTTTGCTTTCATGTGTGGCCCGTGACTCTTGTCTTCCCCAGAACCGTGGCCCACCTGACAATAAGGTGGTAGGATTCAGTTTCTGAGTGCAGGCATTTGTAGGTGTATGTCCCATGAAATCCAAGAGCTTTCCACTGTGACATTTGAGTCATGCATGTAGCATGTCACTCATGACCAATATAACTGAGAATGCCAAGAAGGGGGACAGCCAAGGGAGGACACTGTGCAGACGCATTTTTGACAAAATTCAGGTTTAGTTTCTAACATAACGGATATTTCCTGAATGCTCACTAATTGCCAGGCATATATCATCTCATGCTGTCCCCCAAAATGCTATTAGAGGGACAGTCCTATTCACAGATGGGAAACTAAGGCTCCAAGACATCTCAGAGATAATTAGTGGCAAGACCAAGAAGTGAATCCAGATCCTTGAACTCCATCTCTACTGCTCAGTCCACTAGGCCTCGCTTCCTCTTGATGTACGTTTGGCATGCAAATTATGGAGAACAGGATTGGCCAAAAAAGTTGCCAAGGCCTGGGTTAAAAGAGATCTCATTGGGTTTATCCAGCTCACAGTCTTGATTGCAAACAGTGTTTTACCTCAGTCAGCTTTAAGACTTTCCCTTAAAGCCTGCTAGAGAGTCAGCGACTCCAAGATTTAAAGGAGTTTTTGCCTCAAAAAATGCTTGTAGGGCTGGCCCGGTGGCGCACTGCTACAGTGCGCCACTTGGGAGCGCAGTGGCGCTCCCGCCGAGGGTTCGGATCCCACATACAGACCGGTTCCCGCTCACTGGCTGAGCGAGGTGCGGGCGCAACACCGAGGGGTGCGAACCCGTTGCCGGTCCCGGTCCGGTACGGGCGCGACACTGAGGGTTCCGATCTGTTGCCGGACACGAAAAAAGACAAAAAAAAGAAAATGCTTGTAATGTTCAACAAAATTCAGGAGGAATTGAAAATAAAGTGAGAGAATGTTAGAGATGGCAGGAAATTGAAGGCTATGCACTCCACTGTTTTGTTTTCATTATATTTATTTTTGTGATTATGTTGTATTTATGGCAAGAGATAATAGTATTCCACTTAAGGTAGTAATATTAAATTCATTTGGAAAATATGTTTATTTAAGTTGACAAAAGGTCTTTTTAAAAAAAATCCTTAAGTAAATGATAATGCCAGAGTAACACAGATATGGGAAAAAGACTGATGTTACTATGGCCACAGCTGATGTCCAAACTCATTGCTTTCTAAAGGCAGTGGTTCTCAAAGTTGAACATGCACCATAATCTCCTGGAGACCCTGTTGAAACACAGAGTGCCAGGACCACACCAACAGTCTCTGACTCAGTAGATCTGGGGTAAGGCCTGAGAATCTGCATTTCTAGTAAGTTCCCAGGAGATCCTGATCTACTGGTCCAGGAATCCCACTTTGAGAACCACTGCTATAGGATCATAATCAGGTGGTCTATTGCCCCAAGCTTGGCCCTATGAAGAACCAACTGGTAAACTGGGAAGATGCACTTTTTACTTCCGTTCTAGGGCCCCATTCAGTCCTCATACCATTTCTCTTCCACTTCCAGGGACACAAGGTCCCACTGGGGTCTGGCCTGCTGAGGGCTTTCCACAAAAGAGCCTTCTTCCTGGTTTCAGGAGGAGCCTAAGTCCCAGAAGAGAGAGATCTGATCTGCATATTTATGAGAATCTGACATTGACTGAAGAATCCTCCTTGATATACTATAGTTTAAAGGAGAGAGACCAGAACTCCAGCTCGGCTTCTGGCTCTCTGAGTAAGTTGATATTCTGTAGCCTTCCAGGGAGAAATGATTTGGGGCTGGAATGGGCTGGGTTGGGCTGGGTTGGGCTGGGATGGGATGAAAGAAGTGGATTTATTCTAGCTCTTCAAATAGGTCCACACCCAAGCCTGTATACCTGGACCTGGTGCCAAGTGTGGTAAATGGTTCAGGGGAAACACAAGGGCAAAGTCATTCAGAGCATGACTCTGGCATCAGACCAACCTGGACCCAGATCCTAGCTGTGCTGTTTACTAGCTGAACCTCCTTGAGTACGTTCTTTTCCTTTCCTAAGTTTCAGTTTGCTCATGCACAAAACATACATAAAATAGACCTTTCTCGGGGTTTTTTGGAAGAATCAACGTGATGATGAGTACCAGGCACATGGCTTGACACATGGTAAACACCTAGTACTGCTGTCTGGTTCTCTTAGGGGAAGCATCAGTGCAAGTCTGTCTGGTAATTCTAGTAACTTATGGTTCCTGGGTTGGCACCATTTACTCTTCACGATTTAAAAGTTTGGTTCAGAAAAACAGGATTATTTTGACAGTGGCTCTGCTTGCTTCCTCATTTACTCCAGGGAATTATTGCTGCTCCATATTAAATAGACTATTTTCTTCCACCTGAGCCTGAAAGATGTTTCTTTTGTAGCACGTGTGTGAAGCCCTGGATTACACTTGCCCTAAAACCTTCCTCAACTGTCTAAGAAAACCTTGAACTAAGAAGGCAGACAATAAGCAGGACTTTCCCCTTACCACTTATAGAGACTCTTTCTCTTTTTGGTAAGTTTATACTCTTGCACTTGAGGAGAGACAAGGTAGAAAACTCATGTTAGAACCAACACATCCATTAAGCTGATCGGGCTAGGCAAGTCACTCGCTCTCTCTGCTTCTCAAGTTTTCCATAGGAAATTAAAAATAATACATGCTTTAAGGACAGTCAAGAAGAGAAGCGCAATAATGCATGCAAACATGTTTCCAGCTTTTTGTTAAAAGTAAAAGGTGTTTTACAAATCCAGTTTCTCTTGGGCCGGCCTGTGGCTCACTCGGTAGAGTGCGGTGCTGATAACACCAAGGCCCCGGGTTCGGATCCCATATAGGGATGGCTGGTTCGCTCACTGGCTGAGCGTGGTGCTGACAACACCAAGACAAGGGTTAAGATCCCCTTACCGGTCATCTTTAAAAAAAAAAAAAAAAAAGACTGTCTGGTAATTCTAGTAACTTATGGTTCCTGGGTTGGCACCATTTACTCTTCACGATTTAAAAGTTTGGTTCAGAAAAACAGGATTATTTTGACAGTGGCTCTGCTTGGTTCCTTATTTACTCCAGGGAACTATTGCTGCTCCATATTAAATAGACTATTTTCTTCCACCTGAGCCTGAAAGATGTTTCTTTTGTAGCACGTGTGTGAAGCCCTGGATTACACTTGCCCTAAAACCTTCCTCCACTGTCTAAGAAAACCTTGAACTAAGCAGACAATAAACAGGACTTTCCCCTTACCACTTATAGAGACTCTTTCTCTTTTTGGTAAGTTTATACTCTTGCACTTGAGGAGAGACAAGGTAGAAAACTCATGTTAGAACCAACACATCCATTAAGCTGATCGGGCTAGGCAAGTCACTCGCTCTCTCTGCTTCTCAAGTTTTCCATAAGAAATTAAAAATAATACATGCTTTAAGGACAGTCAAGAAGAGAAGCGCAATAATGCATGCAAACATGTTTCTAGCTTTTTGCTAAAAGTAAAAGGTGTTTTACAAATCCAGTTTCTCTTGGGCCGGCCTGTGGCTCACTCGGTAGAGTGCGGTGCTGATAACACCAAGGCCCCGGGTTCGGATCCCATATAGGGATGGCTGGTTCGCTCACTGGCTGAGCGTGGTGCTGACAACACCAAGACAAGGGTTAAGATCCCCTTACCGGTCATCTTTAAAAAAAAAAAAAAAAAAGACAAATCCAGTTTCCCACCTATCAAAAGAATAAGAGCAAATGCACATCATTAACACTCCAGACATTTGCACTCCAGATGGCTGAGGAAGGTACTATGCGATTAGACATCTCTAATTACCACACCAGTTTTAAAATCAGTGTCAAAAACACAAATGTGTAATTTCTCACTCTGAACTCTAAATATTCATGAGCAAAGTCTGTGCCTTACCTCCTCCACATGTCACAGTGCAGGGAAAGAAGTCGGTTTGTCTCCACTGATGACTGAAGGGCTGGTAAAAGAAGAACTGGTACGTGCTGTCTTTGGCCACAGTGTACCTGGTCTGGACAGAGAGAACTGTGATAACACATTTGCAATGAGCTAGTGCTTTCCACACCTTTCAAATGAGATGAACAGTCTTCCCCTGTGTAGATAATCACACATCCGTCACAATCAACTATGCTACATGAAGATTCCAAGGATCTGATGACGTGACAGCATTTCATTTAGATTTGTCATAAATGGGGACTCGCATGATCTTCAGCAAATCTCCCTGGAGTCATTTTTCCAGATAATTTCATAACTGTGAATGTGTTCACAAAAATGTAGGTGGATTTTTTTTTTGGTTATTTAATAATTTTTTCTTCCTGAAACATTTGATTTTAATTTCCATGACAGCAGGGATTGAGACTTAATCTGCATTCGCTCACAACATAGCACATAATTGGGATTCTTACATTTTTAATAACAGCAACTTTAAGCAGATCCTTCTGAAAAATATTTCTAAAAACACAACTGCAGAAACTCAACTCAAGCGTACACGAACAATGTTTAAATATGAACATTCTAGTAACTAAGAAGGAAGCAGGCACTGCTGAGCATGAGTAAACAATTGCAGACAGAGGTAAATTTACTTTTAGGTGATTTTACTCAAGCAGCAAGTTCTCTCCCTACTTTTTTCATTGCTTCCCTAGTGATTGAATAAATGCACAAACTGAGAAAAACAGAATGTAGTACAAAGAGAAAAAAAGAAAAGGAAAATAAGCTCGTGGAGACTAGGTCCAGAAATCCCAACATACATACAGGATTTAAGATTGTATACTTGGAAATTGTTAAGAAAGTAGATTTTAAGCGTTCCCCCCACAAAAAAATAATAAGAATGTGAGGTAATGCATATGTTAATTAGCTCTACTTAGCCATTCCACAATATTCAAAACATCATGTTGTATACCATAAATATATATCATTATTATACGTCAATTTAAAAAAATTTTAAAAAATTGATGTATTAGAAAAACCTCTGGAAAATATAACTGGAAAGAAAAATGAAGAAATAAAATTATAATAAGAAAAATATAAAAATAAAAATAAATGTAATATTAGAAAAATGAATATTCCATAATATGAGAAAACATTCATGCTATATTTAGTGAAAGAAGCAGTTTACAAAATAACACAGCTTAATTTTTTTAAAGGGAATTTTAAAAAAGACCTTATAAATCTGCTATAGTATTTCTAGAGAAAAGATGGAGACAATAAAGAGAATATTGAAGAGGCAATATTTGATTATATAATTGCTGAGAATTTCCTCGGCCTTAAGAAAGACAGGAGTCCTCAGTTTTTACATACTCGTTGAATTCTAACCAGACATGAAAAAGAACTTCAACAAGAATAAAGAAAAATTCTAAAAGTTATCAGAAAGGAAAAAAATGATTATATACAAAGAAGAGACAATCAGATTGGCATCAGATTTCTTGTAAGCAATACTGGATGCAAGAAAACAAAATCATATCTTCAAAGTGATGAGAAACAAAATTTTGAATCCAGAATTCTGTAACCAAATTATTAATCAGTAATCAATGATCAATCCAGAAAAAAGTAGTGAGATGCAAGAAGCAATAATGATGAAATAAATCAGTAAAGCTTATGAGTGAATCTAAACAAGGGTTGATTGAAAAATAATAGTTCGGAGTATTTAGTTACAAAATGGTATAAAAATTTCCAGATACACAATGTGTGTAGGGGAAGAGAGGGGCAGCATTATTGTGATGGGGTGGGGATGGCACAGGAGTTACAGAGGTAGAAAACACTGCTAAGGAGTTTTGCTTCTGGCTATTACAGAACAGCTTGTTTCTGATGAATCCTCCCAGTGAGAAGAAGTAAAAACACTGCATAAAAGATTTTCAATGTATTTTAAGGCATCAGAGAACTACCATACTAGTGAGGATTTGCAGGGCCAAGATCCCAGACACAAAGTAAGCCCAGAAATGTGAGCACAGCATTTGGCACCACATTTGGCACCACCTTTCCACTCAATGTATATTTCCCAATTTTCAAGTGGCTGAGAAGTGGAGCACACCAGTGATCAGACCCATGGAGCTGAGGAAGCAAAAACTGGAGTCCAAGTCCTGTCAAGGTGAGGGGTATTGGTAAACCCCAGGCTTTCAACTGGGACCCTAGAAGGATCTATCCTAAGAATAAAAGTGAAATGGAAATAGACCAGCCTTCAAAGGGAATGAAGCCCAGTTTCAAATTAGTTCAATTACTTGTTAGATGAAGGTGATTGGCTCCTCACCTAACTGACTTCTACAAGCAAAAATAATCCAGTCTCAAATTATATCTACAGCCTGTCATCTACAATACACAGCACAAACTTTAAAAATAACTAGGCATATGAAAGAATTTAACAACCTAAAAAAAATTTTTTTTTTTCCTTTTTGTCTTTTTTCGTGACTGGCAACGGATCGCAACCCTCAGTGTTGCGCCCGGACCGGACCGGGACCGGCAACGGGATCGCAACCCTTGGTGTTGCTCCCGCACCTTGCTCAGCCAGTGAGCGGCCGGTCTGTATGTGGGATCCGAACCCTCGGCGGGAGTGCTGCCGCACTTCCCAAGTGGCGCACTGTAGCAGTGCGCCACCGGGCCAGCCCCCAAAAATTTTTTAAATAGACATTATAAACATAATTACAGAAAATCCAGATATTGGTATTAACTGATAGAAACTTAAAAACTTAAGTACATCACCACTACCATCTCCAATCCTGGTCTTGGCTTCATGTCTTGTTTCCCTGCTGGAAGGACCTAGCAACGCCATAAAACATTAATGTTGGCAGGTAGCTTTTGCCTTTGGCTCTGTTTTTTAGAGAAACTGTACTAAGATATTATGATTAAAGTGTTCAAGAAATTAAACAATAAGATGGGAAATTTCACTAGAAAAGAAGCAGCTATAATAAAAACAAAATGGAAATTCTAGAAATAAAAAGTGCAATAATTTAAATCAATATCTCAATGGATGAACTTAACAGCAAATCAGACTGGAATTTGGCAAATATTTTCATAAAGAGCAAGACAGTAAACATTTTAGGTTTTAAGGCCATATGGTCTCTGTTACAACTAGTTAACTCTGTTGGTGAAATGCAAAAGTAGCCACAGACAATATGTAAACAAATGGTGCCTGTGTTCTAATAAAACCTTATTTACAAAAACAGGTGGATGGCTTGCTGGCCAAAATCTTCTGACTCCTGGATTAGATATACCTGAGCAGAGAATCAGGAAAATGACAGATCAGAAGACAGTGGAAATCTGACACATTGGATAAAGGTAAAGATAGAATTGTAGTGTCAGAAATAGAGAATAAAGAGCTTGGGACAGAAGTTAATCTGAAGAGGTAATAAATGAGAACCTTCCAAAAGTGATGGTGGACATCAAGCCACAGATTCATGAGGAACAGCAGACCTCAAGCTGAAGAAAGCCACTAACTACATAATAGTCAAATTGATGACAACCAAAAACAAAGAGAAAACACTCAAAGGCAGACAAAGAAAAAAGACACATTACCTTCTAAGGAACAAAAAATAGACAGACAGCTGACTTCTCAACAGAATAAATGAAAGCCAGAAGACAATGGAGAGATATCTTCAAAGGGCTGAAAGAAAATAGTTTCATAATGATAAAAGGGTTGATTCACTCAGAAGATGTAATGATTTTAAGTGTGAATGTACCTAACAATCTTGCTTCAAAATATATAATGCAAAATGTACAGCCATAGTGGTATTTTTAGCACATCTTTCCTGTAATTGACTGAATAAACAGATAAAAATCAAGGAAGTTATAATTTTGAATAACAGAATTAAACATTTCCTAATTGACATATGAAGAACATTATACCCAACAACGGAAGACTACACATAATACTCCTCCAAAATTTGCTATATTCTGAGCCATAAATCAAGTTTTGCAAATTTCAAAAAATTGAAATAGTATGGAATATGTTCTTTGAGCACAGTAGAATTAAGCTATAAAAAAATAATAAAAGATTACTGGAATTCCCATATATTTGGATGTTACACTTCTAAATAATCCATAAGTCAAAGAATATATCTTTATACAAAGTATAAAATAATTTAACTGAATGAAAAAGATTTCATATCAAAATTTGTGAAATTAAATATGTCATGTTTTGAACTTTATAGATTTAAATTCATATGTTATAAGGGAAAAAAGGAAGAAATCAATGATCTAAGCATCCATTTCAAGAAGTTAGAAAGGAAACAGCACAGTAAATCCAGAGAAATCAGAAGGATGGACACAATAAAGATAACAGCAGTCATCAATGATATAGAAAGAAAACTACATCAAAGAGAGTTATAAAGCCAGAAGTTGAAAACCACAAGCAGCTATATATAAAAGGATATAAATTTTTATTAATAATAAATTCTACTAACAGATATAACAAGATAGTATAACACCAAGGTCAAGGATTCAGATTCCCATGCCAGCCAGGTGCAAAAAAAAAAAAATCTAATAGAAAAGGATAAGACCAAGCGGGGTTTATTACAGGAAGATACAGTTGATAAAACATTTGAAAAAGCAATGTAACTTATTATATTAAAAGGAAAAAAGAGAAAACCTTTTTCCTGATCACCTCAAAACATGTAGAAAAAGCATTTGATAAAATTCTACAATTGTATATGATAAAGAAGCAAACTAGAAAAAAATAAAATTTCTTTCATCAGATAAAGTTTCCGCAAAAAGTTCTATAGCAAACATCATATAGAACGGTGGATTATAGAGAGCTGTGCCCCTGAAAGCATAATAAGATAGCGGCTGTCACCACTTCTACTCAACACTGTATCAGATAACTTAAATAGTGCACTACAGCAAGAAGAGCAAATAAAATAATAACTAGAAAAGAAGAAACAAAACCGTCATTTCTTGTAGACATCACAATTGTGTAGGTACACGATATAAAAGAATTCACAAACTACTAGCATTAAGTGAATTAGAAAGAATACAACATCAATATACAGAAATTAATTAGATCTCCACACCCCAGCATCTAACAAATATAAAATGAAAAAAAAGAAGAAAAAAAAGGATACCTTTTACAATAACATCAAAATAACAAACACCTGGGAATAAATTTAATAAAAGATATGCAAAACATTAACATTAAAAATTACAAACATTATTGAGAGAAACTTTAAAAGAACTAAATGAATGCATGTATATACCATGTTTATGGATTAGAAGACTTGGCATTGAAAAGGTGTCAATTTTCCCCAACCTGACTTACAGATTCAGTGCGATTCCCATCAAAATCCAGCAGAATTTTATAAAAACTGACAAGCTGATTTAAATACTGATATGGAAATGGCAGAGTCAAGAACAGCAAAGATAATCTTCAAGAATGAAGCTGAAGAACTTACACTACCAGATACTCAAGACTTATTTTAATGCTACTGGAGATGAATCACAATGGTATTGGCACAAACAGACAAATATATCAATGAAACAAAGTAGAGTCCATACATATACCCACATGTTATAGTTACTAGATTTAAGACAAATAGGGAAAGGGTTGTCCTTCACCTAATGGCCCTGGGTCAATTGGATGGTCAGGTAGAAAAACAATATTGATTCTACTTCACAACATGTGCAAAAAATCAATTCTAGGTGGATTATAGCCCTTAATGTGAAAGATAAAACAATGAGGCTTCCAGAAGCAAACACAGAAGAGGATCTTCATGACTCTGGATGAGGCAAAGATTTCTTAGCCAGGATAAAAATAGCACTAAGCACAAAGTTAAAGATTAATAAACTACACTACAATAAAATTATGAATTTTTATATAGGGAAACTGATAGCCTTAAATACATTTAATGAAAAAAAAAAGAAAATAACAAATTAAGAATTCAGCTCTAGAAGCTAAAACTACACCACCAAAATAAACCCATATAAAGGTAAAGAAAAATAAAAAGTAAAAATTTACATAAATAGAAAAAATTTTTAAAGTCCCTAAGAGTGCTAATCAACAAAACTAAAATCTAGTTCTTAAATGGCTCAGAGACAATCTTTGGATGGTTTGAACAAAACAGAAATTAGGCAAGGAAGGAATAAACAAGTTTTAGGAACAAAAGATACATAGCTATAGGTACAGTGGAGATTTTTTAAAATAATAAAGGAATACTATAGTTACATTTGAAAAGTTAAGTTTGAAAAATTAGATGAATTTGACACCTGTAGAAAAATGTAAATTGCATAATTGGCTCAAAAAAATAAGCCTAAGAAAAACTGAAGTGTTTTCTAAGTCCTCTGCCTTACTACCAAGAAGAAAAAGAAGAAAAGAAGAGGGGGAAAAAAGAAGAGAAAGAAGAGGCATCAAGCCCAGATATTTTACAGAAAGAGACAATCCTTATTGTAATAGACACATTCAGTTGTCTACCAACATGTTCCAGCGTTCATTCCTCCCTCATGTGTCTTAGATAAATCCTGACTGATCTCAGTGAATCACTGTGTTCCCATTTGCCTTGCTAGGTGTAGGACCCATGAGAATGTTCCACTCAGATACACAACAGCAAAGAGTGTAGAAGACCAACATGCCCAGTTCCAGGTCAAGCATGCTCTGGGTTGCTCCCGGGAGACGCTGGAGCGTCAGCACCCTCGCCTACCGCCCTGTTGCGTTCTCCTACTGCAGTCTATGACGCTTCCTCCCAGTCTGCCTTCACTCCTGGTCAGATTTCCATTGCAGTCAGACAGCTCTCCCTGCCTCACCTGGCTTCCTCCATTTTTTTCTCACAGGCATTCCCCCAATAAATGTCCTGCACATCTCATCCTGTCTTGGCATCTGCTTCTGTGGGGTCCTAGACTAACACACTAGGGGATGGTTTAGAGTGGGGCACGTGATCTAATTCTTATCAATGAGAGGTGATTAAAGGTCTACACTATGGAGCTTCTGAGAAAAGTTTTCCTTGCTGAGAAGTTCACAAGAAAGAAAAAGACCTCTTGGGCTTCTGGACACTGCCTTGTCTGCACGTGACACCTGGACTTGTACCTTTTACACTCAGTGCAGGGCAAATACACACCAAATTACTTTAAATCCATGCCCACTAACCTTTAATGGGCCCTTAATGCTGCTTCTAAGCACACTCTTTTTTCCCTAGTCCGTCGTACTCTCCCATTCTTTAAAACAAATATTTCATACTTCTTCCTCAGTCCTCAAACTTCTAACTCCTTCCACATCCTCATTCTCAGCTGATAACCTTGCATTCCATTTCAAGGGAAAATACAAGTAGGGAAAAGGTAGGTGTGACTCCTCCACAACTGTCTCCAGTTAATGTGCTCCTCATGAACGGCTTTCTTCCTGTCTCCATGAACACTTCTCCATCAGCGGAGGAGAGCCCAGGATCCTTGAGAATAAATCAGGGCTTTAGAACCACCCGACTGTGGCCCAGAAGTGCTGAGCCCCAACAAGGACTTTTGAAAAGAAAAGAAAATGGAAATATGAACAACCACCTCTGATTGGTCCCAAATAATTTTTCTTTCACAAATGTACTTGCAGCTGTCCTGCCTGTTTACAGTCATTTTTTACTTATCCAACTAGAAAGACTTGATTAATATGAGCACGGGCTGAAGGAAAAGTAGACTATACTGCCTAACCTGAGGTTTATGTTCCTTTGCTGGTTTTTGTGCCTTTATTTTTGTTGTTTTTATTTTTTTAATTTTTTTAAAAGATGACCAGTAAGGGGATCTTAACCCTTGACTTGGTGTTGTCAGCACCATGCCCAGCCAGTGAACCAGCCATCCGTATATAGGATCCAAACCCGCGGCCTCGGCGCTACCAGCACCACACCGAGTAAGCCACAGGCCGGCCCATTATTTTTTTTGTTTTTATAAAGTAGAAGAGAAAATACTGAATTTTACATTTCTAGGGAAATATTGGAATTTAAAAAACTCCCTGGAGCGACAGTTTCCTAGGATTCACATACTCACATAATCCCCTGAACTGCCTCACTGTATTTTAAGGTAAAAATAATAGGACAGCAGAGAGAGAAAATAATGGCAAATCTGGTTTATGACCATGAAGATGAGATGAATGAAACAAAGCTTATGGTAAGTGAGACATTTCTTCATTGTACAGGATGAAGGTGCTATATAAATGCCCACTTATGTGATAACCTTGGTCCTTCATTTAAGAAATTAACGGGCCGGCCCGGTGGCGCACTGCTACAGTGCGCCGCTTGGGAGCGCGGCGGCGCTCCCGCCCAGGGTTCGGATCCCACATACAGACCGGCCGCTCACTGGCTGAGCGAGGTGCGGGCGCAACACCAAGAGTTGCGATCCCGTTGCCGTCCCGGTCCGGTACGGGCACGACACTGAGGGTTGCGATCTGTTGCCGGTCACGAAAAAAGACAAAAAGGAAAAAAAAAAAAGAAATTAAAATGGTTCCATGGATTTGTCATTGCTAAGTTCAGAAATATCCACTTCTAGCCAAAAAAGCATAATTAATAAAACTTACTTTGAGTTTCAGAGATGTATTAAAATGGCCAATTAATCTAGATTTCTTTGTAGACATAGGTTCTATTTAAAAGGATACTTTCAATCATAAATTTTGGTAAAATTATACTAATTACGCTATTTGCTATCACATGATTCTGAAATCCATATATTTTATTTTATTTATTTATTTATTTTTTACCTTTTTGTCTTTTTTACTGACCGGTAACGGGATCGCAACCCTCGGTGTCACGCCTACACCGCGCTCAGCCAGCGAGCGGGAACCGGTCTCCACATGGGATCCGAGCCCTTGGAGGGAGCACCGCAGCGCTCCCAAGCAGCGCACTCTCCAGTGCACCACCGGGCCGGCCCCATATATTTTACTTTTATTTTACATTTATATTCTGAAATTCATTTATTTTTCCCGAGCTATAAACTACTGGTAGTTTGAATCTATAATATTGACGAAAAGTCATCCAATTATAGTTCTTCACATGCTCTCTTTAAAAGACAAGGTAGCTGTTTAGCGGTTTCTTAATACAAAAAATATCTTCGAATGTCATTAGAATATGATGCAGTGTTATCATTCTTCCTCAGAAAAAGTCCCTGTTATTACCATTGAGAATTACTGAGCATTTTAAGAACGTCTTAATCCCAGGAAGAATTATCTTTGGATATTTGTTCCTCAAATTCTGCAAAAACTGGCATGGTACTGTATTCCTTTAGAGCGCAAAATGGGCAAAATAGGAAATACAAGATCGTGTTTTTAAAATAAATAAAAACTGCTAACTAAATATATAAAGCCCCTCCCTTCAATACTAAATACTTTAGAAAAATAAGTGACTTCAATCTGCAAGGGTCTTTTTCTCCTCAGAGGCTTTGTTTTTGTTTTTTGAGATTGAGTAGTGAAGTCACGACAGACTCAAATCACTGCAGGAGGCAGACCATCCTCACCGCCTTCCAACTCCTCTCCTGTGCTTCCCAAGTCCCCTCCTAACTGTAGAGTGAGGGAACAACAATTGAAACTGTTCAACTGAAATTCAATCCTGTAAACTCAATCTGGTTCCATAATTTAAAGAGTTCCCATCAGATGTTTCAGTTTCAGGCGTCTGTCCTCCCCTTCAGCCTGCTCTTCTCTACGGGGGTTTTTGGCCTAGGATGTCACAGAGGCAGGAAAGGAAAAAGGGCCTGGATCCAAGCGTGTAGGTCCCCATCCTGTTCTCGGGCCCACAACCCTATCCTTTGTCCTCCTGGTCACTGGAGTTCCCAGAGGGAGTGTCAGTGCCAGTGAACTCAGCTGTGTTCTGTCACGGCCAGGGGCTGCTGGGCTCCTCTGGTGACTGGGCCCCCCTCCACACTCCTCATACGCTGCACGTTCTCTGCGGTGTGGCTAGGACTCCAGCCAGTCCTGGCCTGGTTTAGCACTTTTTACCTAGAGACCATCGGCTTTATTGTCCAAGCCACGATGCTTTTGAGAGTGAAAGGAGGAGCTACTAATAATTAAGCCAGGGCAACCTGCACAAATAAACTGGAACTTTCTTTTTTTTTTTTTTCCTTTTTGTCTTTTTTGCTGACTGGTAACGGGATTGCAACCCTCGGTGTCGCGCCCGCACCGCGCTCAACCAGTGAGCGGGAGCCGGTCTCCACATGGGATCCGAACCCTCGGCGGGAGCGCCGTCGCGCTCCCAGGTGGCGCACTCTCCAGTGCACCACCGGGCCGGCCCTAAACTGGAACTTTTCTAAATAAAGTAGGAAACATGATCACTCTACCTTTACCCCCCAGCTAAAGGGTCATTCTGCCACCACCGTGTCAACCCCTGGCCAGCCAAGAGTACATAGAATTTTCTAGATGTCCTCCATACCACATGGGAGCGGAGGGAGACTCCAGGAGCTAAACCCAGACTCAACCTGTAACTAAACATTTCGTGACACTACTACCAGTGTCATTCTGATGTGGCAGGTTGTTGTGGATGGAGGCAGGCACACCATGAGGCATTTTCCTTTTGGTGTTCTACATGAGAAGCAGAGCAAATGTTGCTTTTCTGCCTTTGGCTTTCCTTGAAACCTCCTTAATGTGCTTCCCTGCTCTGGAGAGTGACGGCCATAATGATACACATCTCACTGCCTGCTTCCTCCATCCTGTCCCTTGTTCCTTCCTGTACCCACAGTCTCCTGAAGCAGAGGGAGCAGGCTTTCCACATCCTCACTGGACATGCCCTGTGGTGCATGCTGTCTCGAGGACAAAAAGCCATGGCTCAGCCTTCCCAGAGGAAGGAGTGTCCCCTCTATGTTACAGAAGAAATGCTACGATTTAGTCCCCCAGACTTGGCCCTTGAAATGTTAGGGAAACTAAATCAATTTATAAAATCGTCATCTCTCTCACTAAGCCTGACTTGCAAAACCAAAGTCCAAACTAATAATAATAATTCTACTTTAATAATCAAAACATTAATGTATTCTCTTTGCATTTCTGCTAACAACAGCCTGGTCAACCACCTGCCATACCACTGCTTTCAAGGCCCCAGGGTAGACAGCTCTGCTTACAAAGGAGATGGTCAAGTACACAGAATGGCAAAAGAGAAATGTACATTAATCTTTACAAAATTATATTACCCCTGTTTGATTAGGGAAACGAGTTTTATAGCAGTGGTAAGAAAATGAATTCAAACTCAATTAATGACTTGGCTACTTCAAAATAATTTCCAAAATATATAGAATAGATTTTTATATAAAACTATTCATAGCATGTATACATTTATACATAGAACTTTGCTGTGTATTCTGGTAACTACTAGAGCAGTATCTGAACTACTTTAACCAGGAAAATTTCCCTCAACAGTCCACATTACAGGAAAATATGCAATACTCCAAAAGTTTCTACCTTTGTGATTAGTGGCAAACACTCAGGGTGAGAAGGATCCTGATTGAGAAGCATGAAGAAATGGGT
>NW_007731203.1:34283-35489 GCF_000696425.1 Galeopterus variegatus
CATTTTCCCCCCTGAAGATGGAGGGATGTTTTAAAAGAGAGGAAATCTACCAGCAGTAGTTAAAAAATAACCACAGAAAGAGACGTTTTCATCAAAGCCATTTAATTATTCTCATGGAAATGTACTTAAAATTGATATTCACCAACATCTACTCACAGATGCAAATGTTCAATAAATCCTTCCTGAAGGAACAGTGCCTATCTTACGGTCCAGTCAATGAAGCACAGAGCATGACTGCTTGATCAAGACTCTTTACCACTACCTGGTGGCAACATGCACACAGTGAAGAAGCAAAACAGTAACACCTCAGGGGCTCTCATGCAAAATGCCCCTAGCACAGCAGTGTTGCGACTAGGGTCATCCATGAGAAATAAGGTCATTCAGGAAAACAACAGTATATAGAGAGAAATCCACTGGGAAGAAGAGAAAGTTCAATTTGCAACAATGGTCCAACCACGAAAATGTAGCTTCTTAAAGAGTAAAAAAAAGTAATTTTTCTCTTAAAGGTACTGTGAGTTGCTCAACTTTAGAATCTGAACAAAAATACCTACAAGACAATCTAACATCCCATTGATTTCTACATATTTTACTCTCTATGTAAGAATATAGTAGTTTTTAACAGTTCGTGTATTAAAAACCCATGAAATGAGGTCTGCTCCATGAACTGCATGAAAGAGTTTGTCTCAACATGGCTCAGCATATCCACAGCTAAGCTGAATTAGCACTGAGCAGGCAGGTCTGGTCCTCACTGCCTCCTCCTCTCTCAGGTTGAAGCCAGGTCTCCCATTTTAAGACCAGTTGCTCATGTTGACTGGAATGGAAAGAGATACAATGAGACACAGGACTGACATCATCAATGACCTCACAGGCACTTGTCACCTCAGACTCATGAAAGGGATCTTCAACAGAGAACAGCCATCTTTGGGGTAACTAAGACCAAGCAGAAAATTTCAGTTAGCCATTAATTTGGGAACTGATAATCATCAATTCCTGAGATTGGTAGAGGAAAAAGTATCTTTCTCGAAGGTTCATTTCTGTTTACCTCCCATTACACTCTCTCATGTTGATTTACTTTGGATGTTATGCACCTACAATTAAGAATTGAAACTAAGTTTTGCTGTTTTTCTTACCTCCCTAATCAACTGCAAACAGAGGAAGTTATAAAAAGGCAAAGCACCCTAGCTGATTATTAACTCACCTTCTTGC
>NW_007731203.1:36342-40367 GCF_000696425.1 Galeopterus variegatus
CGGCGTTGCCCCCGCGCCTCGCTCAGCCAGTGAGCGGGAACCGGTCTGTATGTGGGATCCGAACCCTCGGCGGGAGCGCCTCTGCGCTTCCCAAGCAGCACACTAGCACAGGAAGTGTGGTTCTTAACTATCCAGGTGTAGGAGCAGAAACTTGACAGAGATGTATAATTTTTAGCAATGGACTGCCAACAATTTTTAGTAATGGACTGGAAATATTAATGATACATATGCCACNATAAAGATATGTTGAAGTCCTAGCCCACTGTACCCCAGAATATGATCTTATTGGAAACAGGATCTTTTGAGATATAATCAAGTTAAGATGAGGTCATTAGGGTGGCATCCTTATAAAAAGGGTAGACTTGGACACAGAAGCAGACATGTACAGAGGGAAGATGATGTAAAGACAAAGGGAAAATGCCTGAGCTATTAGAGTGGAGGAGAGAGGCTTCGCAGATTCTCCTTCGCAGCCCTCAGAAAGAAGGAGTCCTGCCAACCACCGTGATTTTGGACTTTAAGCCTCCAGAACTGCGAGACAATGAATTCTGTTGTTTAGACTGCGAGACAATGAATCCTGTTGTTTAGACCACCCAGTTTGTGGTATTCTGTTATAGCAGCCTCAGGAAACTAATCCAGGCACTGACTCTACAACTGTGTCTTGCTGTGTTTTGAAACACCCACGTACGTGTAAATTCAGCTGCTACCTGCACCATGTTGCACGGCTGTAACATGTTCTATGAGAGAAAGAAAAACAAGCTGCTTCAAACCCTCTCATTCCTGGGTAAGTCAGATGAGCTGTCACAACTCTCCAGAAAGAAAAGCGAGACTCTGTGGGTAGAGAGCATAAAAGATATCTAGAGGTGAGGCCGGAGGAAACAGAAGACAGAGCTTGCATAGCTGAGAACTAGAGGAAAAGCAATCAAAAACCAGTTCTCTACAGAAACACGAAATATCTGAATGAAAGAAAAATGAGTTCCTAAGAAGACGACTGGCAGAAAAAGGAAGATTTCGGACCACAAAGAAGAGAAAACATTTTCCCCCCTGAAGATGGAGGGATGTTTTAAAAGAGAGGAAATCTACCAGCAGTAGTTAAAAAATAACCACAGAAAGAGACGTTTTCATCAAAGCCATTTAATTATTCTCATGGAAATGTACTTAAAATTGATATTCACCAACATCTACTCACAGATGCAAATGTTCAATAAATCCTTCCTGAAGGAACAGTGCCTATCTTACGGTCCAGTCAATGAAGCACAGAGCATGACTGCTTGATCAAGACTCTTTACCACTACCTGGTGGCAACATGCACACAGTGAAGAAGCAAAACAGTAACACCTCAGGGGCTCTCATGCAAAATGCCCCTAGCACAGCAGTGCTGTGACTAGGGGCATCCATGAGAAATAAGGTCATTCAGGAAAACAACAGTATATAGAGAGAAATCCACTGGGAAGAAGAGAAAGTTCAATTTGCAACAATGGTCCAACCACGAAAATGTAGCTTCTTAAAGAGTAAAAAAAAGTAATTTTTCTCTTAAAGGTACTGTGAGTTGCTCAACTTTAGAATCTGAACAAAAATACCTACAAGACAATCTAACATCCCATTGATTTCTACATATTTTACTCTCTATGTAAGAATATAGTAGTTTTTAACAGTTCGTGTATTAAAAACCCATGAAATGAGGTCTGCTCCATGAACTGCATGAAAGAGTTTGTCTCAACATGGCTCAGCATATCCACAGCTAAGCTGAATTAGCACTGAGCAGGCAGGTCTGGTCCTCACTGCCTCCTCCTCTCTCAGGTTGAAGCCAGGTCTCCCATTTTAAGACCAGTTGCTCATGTTGACTGGAATGGAAAGAGATACAATGAGACACAGGACTGACATCATCAATGACCTCACAGGCACTTGTCACCTCAGACTCATGAAAGGGATCTTCAACAGAGAACAGCCATCTTTGGGGTAACTAAGACCAAGCAGAAAATTTCAGTTAGCCATTAATTTGGGAACTGATAATCATCAATTCCTGAGGTTGGTAGAGGAAAAAGTATCCTTCTCAAAGGTTCATTTCTGTTTACCTCCCATTACACTCTCTCATGTTGATTTACTTTAGATGTTGTGCACCTACAATTAAGGTTTGAAACTAAGTTTTGCTATTTTTCTTACCTCCCTAATCAACTGCAAACAGAGGAAGTTAGAAAAAAGCAAAGCACCCTTGCTGCTTATTAACTCACCTTCTTACTTAAAGGAAAATTGCGTCCACATTAGTTACAGGTCCAACTCAGGTATTTTTATGTTCCAGTGATGTTTGACTGAGGTTATTGTTTTTGAGATCTCCCCTAGGAGATAAGGACTCCAACTCCAAAATAACATCAAGGGCTTGAAGCTGACCAGTCCACCAACTGCAGACTCCACAACGCCAAAGCACCCAGGTCATCATGGGACCCTGACATCTGACTCACACCCTCTACTAATCCTTTGACCAGACTCCCCCTTTTTTTCCTGCAAGACAAAACCCTTACCTCAACCTTCCTGCCTCTTCCCCTTTATAAACCCCAGAACAAGCATCAGAAGGCGGGATGATTTTAGCCTGGTCATCCCCCAGATGCTGGTTATGTGAATAAACCTTCCAATCCTTGCACCAACTTTTGGACTTTTGAGTCATTTGTTTAGTGCAAGAGGGCAAGCTGAGCCTGACTGCCAGTAACACTGAAAGTACAGTCATTACTTGATTGTATGATGGGCCAGATAGGGATGAAGGGAGGCAAAGAGTTCCTTATCTTAGCAACAACACAGGCTGGGCAATTTTACAATGTTCTAAACCAAAAATAACTGATGGAAAAAGATATTTCCTAGAAACCCATTTTATTTGGACAAGCTCCCAAGTCAGGGAAAAACAACATCAGTGTCACTCTTACTTCATCACAAGTATCTCCGATTTTGCAAAATTCTCTCCCACCAGGCACACCACATCCACAAAAGAAAATCGCTGTAGGCATGAAAATCTATTTATAGATGAGTCAGACCATTGTGTGTAACACCCTCTTTGATAAATATATTTTTTAAAAAACCTTTTTCAGTCTAGAGAGATAAAAAACTTTCCAGAATTTAAAGCTGAAGTCCAAAACTATTAAGTCTGAGTGAGCCAGAACTAAGAGACAGGAAAATAGAGAACTGAGTACTAATTCAGACAGTGGACAACATGCTGTTAACAGGTACTCTGTTAAGAGGTGAATACATAATTTGGGCAAGAAGGTATAAAAGAATTTTTAATTATGCGAGTGATATATTAATGCATTCTTCTTTTTAAAAATTAAGAATTAAATATTATAAGTAAAACTAAGACTATTCCCCCAAAGCATTTATCTCCTCTGAAATAACACTGTTGTTTTCAATGTTTTTGTTTTCGATGTATCCTTCAAGATAGTTTTTAAAAGTATGCACACACATGTACATATATATGTATGTGTGTCTATACGCACATGCTCACAGAAATATATAGTTTATGAGTATGTGTGTTTTTACACACAGTGTCAATAATGTATCTTCAATATTTACCTATGCTGATACTGTGACCTAACAGTATCTTGAAATACTAATCTTTGCATTTCTCTGATCCATCATCCTACTAATGCTTCCTACTCAGAGACCTCCAAATTGATTTAAGAATAGATTCCCTGAGTAGTAATTAAAAGAGAAAAAAAGACATGCGCACACATGCGCATTTTTACTACTTAAGAATCAAATGGGAAGACCCTAAAGAGAGCAAGATAAGCATAGAATTTATGCCTTAACAATGGACCAGAGAGAAAATAGAAGGAAAGCGAGATGAGAATTATTGTATCCCCCCTGAAACATTTCACAATGTGACTGTCAAAGAATATTGGGTTAATGCTTTAAGAATCTGACACAGAAGTCACAAACTTAAATATCTATGGAAGCTAAATAGATTATACAAATACCCGATGCATTTCCCCTATAAAAGTGAAGTGTGGTTCTTTTTTTTTTTTTTTTTTTTTTTTTTTTTTCCG
>NW_007731203.1:41332-47398 GCF_000696425.1 Galeopterus variegatus
CCCCGTGAAGAGTGGTTCTTTTTTTTTTTTTTTTTTTTTTTGTCTTTTTCCGTGTCCGGCAACGGATCGCAACCCTCAGTGTCGCCCCTGTACCGGACCGGGACCGGCAACGGGATCGCAACTCTCGGCGTTGCCCCCGCGCCTCGCTCAGCCAGTGAGCGGGAACCGGT
The DNA here is from genome assembly GCF_000696425.1 of Galeopterus variegatus. NCBI lineage: Eukaryota > Metazoa > Chordata > Mammalia > Dermoptera > Cynocephalidae > Galeopterus > Galeopterus variegatus. The sequence continues at coordinate 41,503 of NW_007731203.1, forward strand.
CTGTATGTGGGATCCGAACCCTCGGCGGGAGCGCCTCTGCGCTTCCCAAGCAGCACACTAGCACAGGAAGTGTGGTTCTTAACTATCCAGGTGTAGGAGCAGAAACTTGACAGAGATGTATAATTTTTAGCAATGGACTGCCAACAATTTTTAGTAATGGACTGGAAATATTAATGATACATATGCCACATAAAAACAATCATTGATGACCTCCTGCTGAATAAACTTATTGCTTTAAAAATCAAAATGTTCTGGGCTTCAGATGCATGGCTTACGGAGGGTATCATCAACCTACCTTGAAGATGAAATCAGCCATCAGAGGTCCTGGAATCTTAAAGGTTTTCCTGTCTGAGACCCTCTGAAATTCAACTGTTGTGTTTTCTACAACAAAGACTCCAGAGCTGTTAAAGCTGTGTTCTCCTTTGGTTCCTTGAAGTGTTTTTGATTCAATAACTAAAATTTAAAAAATAAAATTTAAATAAGAAAACTATCTTAACAACATTTTATTTCAAAAGGCATTTTACCAAGTACGATATCAGCATACATCAATATAGTATCAAAATATCCACTCAGTTTACAAACATTGATTCACACTGGCAGAATAGATATGTCACACTTTTAGTTGCCCATAAAAAGGAGGTTACAAGGTGGTAGGCCCAAACGGGTCTACTAGATTCTTTGGAGCCATTTCTACCATAAGGGGAAAGTGAAAACTTTTCTTTCTTTATATTTTTTCATGATGTAACTAATACTTGAGTAAAGCTATGTTTGCTCACTTTATCACCTGTTCAGAAGATCATAACCCTAGTCTTACTTAGACAAAATCATAGGGAATCTCAAGTTTGTTTTTTTTTAAAGTATTTTGTAAACATGATTGATTCACAGGAAATAGCAAAAATAGTATAGAGAGGTCCTGGGCTACCTCCACCCAGTTTTTCCCAGTGGTTACATCTTACTAAACTATAGCACATTAACAAAACCAGGAAACGGACAATGAGTAGGTATTGTTCCATGCCATTTATCACACACCACGACAATCAAAATACAGAAACATTCTACTGCAACAAAGATCTCCCTCCTGCATGCTACCCCTTCATCTGAATTTGCTTTTATATGAACAGAAATGCTTTTAAGATCTCCAACAGAAAAACATTTGCCCACAGTTTGAACAAAATAGCATTTCTACTTTATTTAAATTACTTCTTTCTTCCTCCTTTTTCTTTCTTTTCTTTGGTAAGCGTCATCACACTTAGTAGACATGGTCTGAGGCTGAGAGAGAGAATAAAAAAATATACAGCTGGGTGCTAGGGCACCTGCGTTTCTGGAACTAGCTTTTGCTCACTCGCTACCTTGGGTGTGTTTTCATTGCCTCGTTTCTAAATGAGGAGTCAGAGCAGATGATCTCCCATGTCCACCTCTACTCTGAAACCTACACTTGATTCAGTGGTATTGTACCAGTCTTTAAAACCATCACAAAGAAAGAATACAATAGAACCAAAACTCTGTTCAGTTTCGAACTTAAAAATGGAAAGCTGATAAAAGTCATGACAAAATGGTTCTGCATTAGGGAACTTCAGTCATATGCTGCTGGGCTTTGGTCTTTTTCACTTGCTGGATTTTCTCTCTGCCACTGGAGCAGCTGCAGGAATTCAAGCACCCTGGACAGACTGCATAACAGGCATTAGGAGACATCCCTGATTATCCCTGACAGGTAGACTGGGGAATTTTCTGGGAAAATTCAAACGCTGGACATGAGCTACTTGATCTGGAGGAGTCATTAGTGGTCAAAGAATAATGCAGGCTACTTTCAGGCATACACAGCCCCAACCACTTTGGCCCTGATCTCCATGACCACAGTAGATTTTTGGAAAGTGTGAGATTAAGTTCATTTCCTAGTTCCAATAAATATATAAAACTGAGTGATATAAAGTGAGTTGTCAGTAAAAATGAGATGGGGAACTGGAGATAGTAAGACGGCCCTACACTGGATGAATGAGGTCTCTAAAGTAAAGGAGAAAAAACGATGAGCATTAAAGCAATATCAAAACACAAAAGGAAGTTGGACTCTACCCATCCTCCTAGAAGGTCTGCAAACACCAAGTTTCTAGACTGAGAGTTAGCCCGAAATGGCTTGATTAAGTTCAAGAAGTGCACAATGGATTCCGTGGCTGTCTTAGGGTAGTAATTGCTTTACCACTGTGTGAACCTTCTGGATCACAGTTTTCCAAGTTTCATCAGGATGCACAGTTGGGGCAGGGGATCTGTAAGAATCTGGGAAGGCAATCTGGGAGGAAGGGAAGAACAGTTGCTATGACATCCATCCTCTAAACCAAAGGCCAGCATTTCTGTTATTTTGGTTTTAGTGTTTTGTTTTTAATATCAAGTCTATTCCATTGAATTTCAGCAGCGCCTAAGATTTTCAGGGACAAGGATATAAAAACGCAAGTAGCAAAACCAATTTTCAAATTCATTTAAGTAATCCAAACCACTCTTTCTCTCCACTGAACTGTGTGCTTATTTTAAAATACCTTATTTCAGTTATTTCAAAAGCTTCCAGTTCTCCAGGGCATAAAAACTGGTTGCATCTAGGAGGTGGAAAGCAGGTGCCTTGACCTCAATTGTGTAAATAAGTAAACAGAGTCAAAAGTGGGTGAATAAAGACAGGTACAGTGATTTGATGGATTAGAGTTTATGGATGCAAATAATTCTGATAATTTGGATTCACACCACCACTGTCCTGAATCCACAGTGAAGTGGAGGCCAATGTAGATCTTCAGGAGTTGTCATTTATATTGATGACAAACTTGCTTCTTCTTAGTGCCTGTGCTTTTAAAATAAATGACAGAGAAGGAGTTTGCAGTTTTCCAATCAACAATTCAGATGATGTATTGATTTATGGATACCTTTATCAAGTTTTTATTAATTTCTACCATTTCCATGAATCGACTGCAGCCCCATGCTGTGACAATGTGTGACTCTGCAGCCCCATGCTGTGACAATGTGTGACTCACAGCTAGTGGCAGCTGAATCCACATGCCCTTCAGGTCTCAGAGCTTTCACTGACCTCTTTGTGGTTTCAACAGTAAGGTGGTTAGTGCTTGGAAGACCCCAGGAAGCCTATAAACACCCCTACCACTATTTTTTGAATAAATTGTATTGTGTACATTTGAGGTTTACAACATGATGGGTGGAATACACATAGATAGTAAAATAGTTACTATTCATAATGAGGTAAATCAACATCTATCATCTCACATAGTTACTTTTCTTTGTGTGACAAAAGCAGTTAAAATCTACCTATTTAACAAGAGTCCCTAATACAATACAATTTCATTAACTTTAGTCCTCATGTTGTACATTAGATGTCTAGGCTTGTTCATCAGATATATCTGCTATTTTATATTCTTTGACCTTCATCTCCCCATTTCCTGTCCCTCGCCACCACTTCTGTAGTAACCACTGTTTCATTCTCTAAGTCTGGATATGTGAGCTCTTTTTATTTTAAGAGAAGACAGTATCAGCCTTTTTTCCTGCAACCTACTGTTCAACTTCCTTCTCCTCTCCAGGCTTAATATTGGGTGCAGGGGAGAGGCGTTGAGGAAGATACGACAGACAGCCTCCAAAAAGGTGAAAAATAAATTCAGAAATCAAGACTTTCCTGCATCCCCAAATCTTCCCAACTCAAGTCTATAATGATGTCTTTAAATATTTCAATCCATACTAGTTATTTTTAAAAGAAATGATGACTAGAAAGATGGTGAATGCTTGTAATTGCTTCTAGATATAAGGCTTGCATTGAGAAGTATCAGTCCAAGCTTCCTATAAAAGAGCCAGGGTCATGGTACCATCCCCGAGAGGTCTCCTTAAATTCTAAAGGCCACAAAAGTGCTGTTAGGTAAACATGTGATGGGCGTTCAGCACAGCTGATGTAGTTATAAACGCACCAAACTTTGCTTATACAGTAGGGCTGTATTTTATAGCATTTGATTCTTTCATCCAGCATGAAATCTTCCTTTGATTGGGCATTATATACAGTATCCATGTTTATATTTATGCATTTCTATATATGGTCATCAGGACTTAGAGGAAAAACTATTCTTCTAATTGATAATGGAGGTTTTCAGTTTATGACATCTTGGCTTCTCAAGTTTATTGCTAGTCAAAAACATTAAATGCTGAAGTTTTGCTACAATAAAATCTCCTTTGCAGGGATCCTCTTTTTGCTTCCATTTTTGAAAGTACACTACTGGAAAATTTGGGGCTGTGTACTCTCTATAATGCTGTGGCCAGGCATGAAACAGGACTGCAAATTTAGGATCTAAACACGTCCAGGCAGCATGCAAAATGGACGTTCTGTAGCTAAATTCAATTGCACAGCAAAGAGACTGACATTAACATTACTGGGCATTCTCAGTTTTTAATAACGCAGCCTTTTGGAGGGGAGGATCTTAAAAGAATGATTTATTACTACAAAATAAGTTTCATTTCAGAAATATAACTTTTCTACAAATAAATATTAAAGAAACAGTTATATAAATCAAGAAAACAAAGCCACTTCTATATTTAGATATTCACAAATATTAATTAAAATCCTTTGTAAATGAAGCCAGTTCTACTCATCAGCAGAGAAGGATAACTTTCAAAAACACTTCTAGAGCCAATTGTGAAATTGTTCAGAGGGGGAAATATTCCAGGCAACAGACCTGTCACTTTTGGAGAAATAGGAACATTTTCAGCCCTGTTCTTGGAAGAGTGCCAGTCTTGGGTATAAAGTTATATTTAATATGCCAGAACATATATACATAGAAAATGAATTTTTGCTTCAAAGTATTTACCTGTATTTATTCTGTTTACTGCTTACTTATTCTGATTTCACAACCTAAAAAATTATTTATGGAGCTGAATTTTAGGGAATTGCCTTTAGTGTCATGAGAATATTAGTCCCAGTCATTGTATTTTTGTTTTGTTTTGTTTTTTAAACATCTTTTTGATACATAATTCATAGGCAATAAAATTAACCCATTTAAACTGTACAATTTAATGGTTTCAGTATATTCACAGAATGAAGCCGTCACCACGATCTAAACTTAGACCATTTTTGTCACCCCAAAAAGAAACCCAATACCCATTAGCCAGGCAAACTGGCAATCTACTTTCTATTTCTACAGATTTGCCTATTCTGGAAATTTCATATAAATGGAATCATATAATATGTGCCTTCTGTGATTGACTTCATTTACTTAGCATAATGTTTTTAAAATCATCTGTGTTATAGCTTGTATCGGTATTTCATCACTTTTATAGCCAAATAATATTCCACATATGTCACATGTCACATTTTATTTTTTCACTCAACATTTGGGTTGTTTCCACTTGAAGGCTGTTATGAATAATGCTGCTACGAGTATTCAGAACTTCATATTTTTGGATCCAAGATAGTATTTTACAAAGGGATTACTCAAATGATTCATGAAATTTGGATCTGAATGATTTTTACCAGTTTCCAAAAATTGTTTGTATTTATAGGATGAAGATGTGCTCTCATCAAGAGCTGTGGGCTTTAAGCCATTTTAAAAAGAAGTTTAAAAGATGTTTTGATGATTCATTAAAAAGAAAGCCTTGAATAAAGTGTCCATTATATGGCTGTGAATATTTTAGTAATTTTGTTTTTCAAAAAAATCATTCTTTTAGTCGTAATTCATATAATAAAGTTAAGGGTAAAAGAGGGCTTCTGAATAATTGTTCACCTTCATTGTCACATTGTCACAAAGATATTTTCTTGCTTCCCTAATTTAGATCATAACATACCATAGCATTTCTTTTTTTTTTTTTTTTTTTTTTTTTTTTTTTTTTTCCTGTTCCGGCAACGGTTTTCAACACCCGGGGGTCCCCCCCC
>NW_007731203.1:47604-63336 GCF_000696425.1 Galeopterus variegatus
TTTTTTTTTTTTTTTTTTTTTTTTTGTCTTATGTCTTTTTCCGTGTCCGGCAACGGATTGCAACACCAGGGTTGCCCCCGGACCGGACCGGGAACCGGCAACGGGATCGCAACCCTCGGTGTTGCTCCCGCGTCTCGCTCAGCCAGTGAGCGGGAACCGGTCTGTATGTGGGATCCGAACCCTCGGGCGGGAGCGCCGCCGCGCTTCCCAAGCGGCGCCACTATCCAGTGCGCCACCGGGCCGGCCCCAGCATTTCTTTTTTTTTTAAAAAAAATATTTTAATCTGAGGATGACCTTAAACATTTTTATTTAAACATTTTGTTGTAAGCTTTACTCAAAGAACATTTCTGGCTGGAATATTAGTTCTGGATCCAAAATAAATAAACATACACACACCCACATACACACATTTAAAAGCTACCAAAAACGTAAGATGCTTTTGGCCTTAAGAAATTCTTATGATTTAAAAATTTAAGATGGTGGCCCAGAAAGAAAAAGGCAAATATGTAGCCCTCTGATTCAGTGGACCTTGATTTGTGTGGCTTTAAAATAGTGTTTATAAGTACTATAATAGTGTTTTAACTTTTTATGGGCAGACTTAGCTGAACACAGTAAGCTTCTTCAAGGCCATGGAGCCAGTCTGGGCAGAGACCCATTTTTTCTGAATACAACTAAGAAAATCCTGCCTGTGGCCACAGGAGACCTTGGGAGAGAAGGAGACAAACTTTGGCATTTCCAATTTCTTTAGGTCCTATCAGACCAGAAAAACTAAGACAAAGGAGAAGCAATCTGACTTCGGCCAAAGAAACAATACAACTGCATCCTCTCTATTATTTCAAACTCTCAGTATTCTGGGATACCAGTGTCTGCTTTCAGTATCCCCTAGATGGGAAGTCATGATGTGCTGGTATAAGGCAAATGCTGGACATAGCCTTATTCCCCTCCCCATACACACCAGAGTTCCCCCTGGGAAACTATCTCTGGTCAAGGTAGTTTACCCAATGAATGGCACATCTCCTTAAAGACAAACGGAAGACTGTAGGAAGCAGTAAATGAATTAGCATGTAAATGAGTTAGCACACTGAACGCTAAATTACTCTGATGCCGGGACAGTACAGAGTAGGTTAACTTATCTACTCAGCCAGATCTCCCTCATGCTCTGAGTCAGGTGAGGGTCTACCCATAAATATGCAAATGGATTACACCTCTACTTTGATCTGTTCACTATATAACTGTTGTATGTACTCCGTGGTATTGAGGATTTCTAGCTCACCGGCCGCCACCAGCACCTCCTGTAAGTCTAATAAACTGAGGTCTCTACCTATTGGCCCTGGTGAGTTCTTTTGAATAAGCAAACACTATGCGAGTGCCCTTTCAGATTTGGGGCTCCTGCAATACAGCTGGCAACAAAGCTCGTCCTGGTCAGCCACATCCAGTGATAAGGTTTTGTATTTTATTTTATTTTTTTTATCTCAAATTGCTGAAATCTCCATGTTGGGAAAATAGAATACTTTAATCAGGGCCCCTCATCTCTAGCCCAGTTGGGGGTAGTGTGGTGCATTCTTTGTAAATAAGTTGTGTGGGGGTAGAGTTAGGGTGCATGCACGGTGCCACAGCTTGGCTGGTGTTGTGGGCCTCAGGCGTCTGCCATGCGTGGCCATGCTTTAAACCTACAGCTCCAAGGACCTTTTGGCCAGTTACCTAGCTCATAGGCCTGGCGTGCGAGGGGTCTGGGGACCCAGCATGGCATGTGAAGGGTTTGTGACCCAGCCTGGACAATGGGCTTGAGGAGTCTGTGAGCATCAGACCCAGCCCTAGCCCGACAATTGGCCCAGTTGGCAGGATTATGGGCAGGTAAAGGAGCATGACAATTGGTGACATTGGCAGGACTCTGACATTAGCCTAGCTCTACACTCCAGAAGACTCCTGAATCCTAGTTTTCTCTCCACATAAAAATAGTTTATTTCACATATAACTTGACTTCTTCACCCATGGAGAGATTAATCCCAAACAATAAAATGGTTTATTTTCCACTGGGCACGAGAACAGAAAATTTCAGGAGACAGATCATTTCCCTAGAGATATAGACTGTTCCAGAATAGTGAAGAGAATCCCTGAGATGTTTGTCTACCTACCCATTAATCCTGAGGATTTTTTGTTTGTTTGTATGTTTGTTTGTTTTTTTTTGTGTGGATGTACGGTACAGCAGTAAAAGTAATGATAAGAAGACATATGACCTGATGTGGAAAGCTTGCCAAGACATATACTGATGATTTTAAAAATCAAGTTAAAAAACAATGTATTGGGGCAATGATTTCTTGGATATGACACCAAAAGCACAGGAAACATGCAAAAAAAAAAAATTGGACTACATCAATTAAAGTTTTGTGCATCAAGGGACAATATCAATGGAGCAAAAAGACAACCCATGGAATGGGAGAAAACATGTGCAAATCACATATTAAATAAGGGGTTAATACGCAGAATATATAAAGTAATCCTACAACTCAACAACAAAAACAAACAACCCAATTTAAAAAATGGACAAAGGACTTGAATAGACATTTCTCCAAAGAGGATATACAGAAGGCCAATAAGTAAATACAAAGATGCTCAATATCACTAATTATTAAGGAAATGAACATCAAAACCACAATGATACCACTCACACCCATTAGAATGGCCATTGTAAAACAGTGAAAACAAAAAACAGAAAATAACAAGTATGAGAGGGGATGTGGAGAAACTGGAACCGTGATGAGCTTCTGGTGGGAATGCAAAATGGTGCAACCGCTATGAAAGCAGTATGGCAGCTGTTCAAAATATTAAACATAGAATTACCATGTGATCCAGCAATTCCACTTCTGGGTATATACTCAAAAGAATTGAAAGCATGGACATAAACAGATACTTGTACACCTTTGATCATAGCAGCATTATTCACAGTAGCCAAAAGGTGGAAGCAACCCACGTGTTCATCCATGAATGAATGAATCACGTGGTTTATACCTACAGTAGAATATTATTCAGCCTTAAAAAGGAAAGAAATTCTGACACATGCTACACCATGGATAAATTCTGAAGACATGTTAAATGAAATAAGCCAGTCACAAAAGGATGAACACTGTTATGATTCCACTTATATGAGGTACCTAGAATAGTCAAGTTCATAGAAACAGATAGAATATGTAAAAGTAATGATAAGAAGACATATGACCTGATGTGGAAAGCTTGCCAAGACATATACTGATGATTTTAAAAATCAAGTTAAAAAACAATGTATTGGGGCAATGATTTCTTGGATATGACACCAAAAGCACAGGAAACATGCAAAAAAAAAAAATTGGACTACATCAATTAAAGTTTTGTGCATCAAGGGACAATATCAATGGAGCAAAAAGACAACCCATGGAATGGGAGAAAACATGTGCAAATCACATATTAAATAAGGGGTTAATACGCAGAATATATAAAGTAATCCTACAACTCAACAACAAAAACAAACAACCCAATTTAAAAAATGGACAAAGGACTTGAATAGACATTTCTCCAAAGAGGATATACAGAAGGCCAATAAGTAAATACAAAGATGCTCAATATCACTAATTATTAAGGAAATGAACATCAAAACCACAATGATACCACTCACACCCATTAGAATGGCCATTGTAAAACAGTGAAAACAAAAAACAGAAAATAACAAGTATGAGAGGGGATGTGGAGAAACTGGAACCGTGATGAGCTTCTGGTGGGAATGCAAAATGGTGCAACCGCTATGAAAGCAGTATGGCAGCTGTTCAAAATATTAAACATAGAATTACCATGTGATCCAGCAATTCCACTTCTGGGTATATACTCAAAAGAATTGAAAGCATGGACATAAACAGATACTTGTACACCTTTGATCATAGCAGCATTATTCACAGTAGCCAAAAGGTGGAAGCAACCCATGTGTTCATCCATGAATGAATGAATAAATATCATGTGGTTTATACCTACAGTAGAATATTACTCAGCCTTAAAAAGGAAAGAAATTCTGACACATGCTACACCATGAAATCTTTGGAAAGCACCAACTATGTGCACGGCATATTAATAGTACTCATAATTTCATTTAAATACATTTTTAAATGACATTAAAGAAAAGTTTGAAAGAAATGCAGTGGCATAGGACCTCAACTGCCTTCATTCCTTAAGCCTCACGCATGTTCTTTGTTGGGAGTCTGAAAACTGTGGCTCTCAGGCCAAATCTGGCCACACCCATTCAACTAAGGCTGCTTTTGGGCTACAAAGGCAGAATTGAGCAGTAGTAACATAGACCATATGGCTCACAAAGCCTGAAATGTTTACTATCTGGCCCTTCACAGAAATGTTTCGTGATCCCTTGCCTAGGTAATTACGTCCTATAAACCCCATTCTTCGTGGATGTTTTTCATGCTGTTACATATTCTGATCATTTAATTTTTATGCCTATATAATAATCTAGGCTCACATATGAAATTTTATCCCACCAGCCTCCTACCTAAACATTTAGTCTGCTTCTAAATGATACTAGAACATTATCAACAATATAAATTACATTGAGCAGATGTTGTTTTTTGTTTAACTTATAGAGAACTATTTGTTCGGATAAACTCTCCAGAGTGAAATTGGTGGAGCAATAGATGTCAATATATTTATTGACTAGTTTGTAAGCTTTTATTAAATAAAAATACCTGTTCATTATTGAAAATTAGAAAATGCACACAAACAAAAAAGCAAAAAAACCCTATTTTTAATCCTACTGCCCAGACAGCATCACTTCTAATATTGATGTCCATCAATATGGAAGGGGTTAAATAAACAAGTACATCCATACTAAGGAATACTGTACAACTAATAAAAGTAATGATAAGAAGACATATGATCTGATGTGGAAAGCTTGCCAATACATATACTTATGATTTTAAAAATCAAGTTAAAAAACAATGTATTGGGGCAATGATTTCTTGGATATGACACCAAAAGCACAGGAAACATGCAAAAAAAAAAAATTGGACTACATCAATTAAAGTTTTGTGCATCAAGGGACAATATCAATGGAGCAAAAAGACAACCCATGGAATGGGAGAAAACATGTGCAAATCACATATTAAATAAGGGGTTAATACGCAGAATATATAAAGTAATCCTACAACTCAACAACAAAAACAAACAACCCAATTTAAAAAATGGACAAAGGACTTGAATAGACATTTCTCCAAAGAGGATATACAGAAGGCCAATAAGTAAATACAAAGATGCTCAATATCACTAATTATTAAGGAAATGAACATCAAAACCACAATGATACCACTCACACCCATTAGAATGGCCATTGTAAAACAGTGAAAACAAAAAACAGAAAATAACAAGTATGAGAGGGGATGTGGAGAAACTGGAACCGTGATGAGCTTCTGGTGGGAATGCAAAATGGTGCAACCGCTATGAAAGCAGTATGGCAGCTGTTCAAAATATTAAACATAGAATTACCATGTGATCCAGCAATTCCACTTCTGGGTATATACTCAAAAGAATTGAAAGCATGGACATAAACAGATACTTGTACACCTTTGATCATAGCAGCATTATTCACAGTAGCCAAAAGGTGGAAGCAACCCACGTGTTCATCCATGAATGAATGAATCACGTGGTTTATACCTACAGTAGAATATTATTCAGCCTTAAAAAGGAAAGAAATTCTGACACATGCTACACCATGGATAAATTCTGAAGACATGTTAAATGAAATAAGCCAGTCACAAAAGGATGAACGCTGTTATGATTCCACTTATATGAGGTACCTAGAATAGTCAAGTTCATAGAAACAGATAGAATATGTTTAGCAGTGTCTGGGAGGAGAGAAAAATGGGGAGTTATTGTTTAGTAGGTACAGAATCTACATTTTGCAAGATGAAAAACGTTCTGGAGATGGATGGTGGAAACAGCTGCACAACAATATGAATGTACTTAATACCACTGATCTGCACATTTAGAAATAGTTAAAATGGTAAATTTTATGCTATATATATTTTATCTCAATTTATTTATTTTTATTTTTTATTTTTATTTTTATTTTTTGTCTTTTGTCTTTTTCCGTGTCCGGCAACGGATCGCAACCCTCAGTGTCGCCGGCAACGGGATCGCAACCCTCGGCGTTGCCCCCGCGCCTCGCTCAGCCAGTGAGCGGGAACCGGTCTGTATGTGGGATCCGAACCCTCGGGCGGGAGCGCCACCGCGCATCCCAAGCGGCGCACTGTAGCAGTGCGCCACCAGGCCGGCCCTATTTTATCTCAATTTAAAAAGTTTATATGGCATAACCCCATTGTAGAAGCATATGTGTTTAAGTATTGCATTCTCATGTACATGTAATTTATAGCAATACATTCATATATATTACATTATATTGTGCACAAATGTATAGATGAGATTGTACACACATAATAGTGTATAAATGCATAGTACTGTATAATTGCATATTAGTAAATAATAGAATGGGATTTTAACTCTTTAATCCTTTAAACACATGAAAGGGTTTGCACCAAACTGCTGACCTCTGGGGAGTTATCTCTGGGGAGGGGAGTGAGAGTTGAGGAATGAGTGGGAGAACATAGTTTTATATTTTTTGAGTTTTCTGTAATGAAAACGTATTGATGAATTACTCAAATTAAATTTAAAAATGCTAAAAGCACTACTTTAAAAAAAAAGAAAGAAAAAAGAAAATAAAGGACCAGAGCCAAAAAGTTTTGCTGTATGAGTTTTGCAAAACCTTAAGCAAACAGGTAAGTTCCAGATAATAGGAAAACCAAAAGCTTGCCAATTAGTGATGTACAACCAACACAACTCTGGTACCCAGACAAAACACAGAGAGCACAAAAACAAATATATGAGCCAATTTTAATTATGATGTCATGCAGAAAATACTAAATAAAACGAAGCAAATCAATTCCAGATTTCTATCAAAAGAATTGCACAACATGACTAATAGAACATATTCTAAAAATGAATGACTGACTCGACATTAGAAATGTGTTCACGCAATGGGTTATATTAGCAGATCAGAGCTAAATGGGACGATCATTTCAGTGAATACAAAAAGGAATTCATAAAATTTAGTATACATTACTGATAAGACTCCCGCTAAAGCCAGGAATATAAGGAAACATTCTTAATTTGATAAAGAATATCAGAAGCTATGGGCAGACTCAATGGTGAAACATTAGAATCATTCCCATCACAGAGGGAACAGAACAAGATACTTGTCAATGTAATTATAAAATAAATAATGTATATAAGTATATACTGGAAAGAAAAGATTAAAAAATACTATAATTTGTAGATCACACGACTACTTAAAAATTCAATAAGAAAAAAATTACTATAATACAAAAAAGTTCAGGAAATATTCTGGCATTAAACAAACTGCTTCCCCAAGTTTTAATTAATATTTAATTATATATTTAATGACATTTAATAATTTAATGTTATATATTATATTATATAAATATGTTTAATATATTGTATATCACATTATATTACATATATCACATTAATATATAGCATTAAATATATGTGTGTGTGTGCATACACATACACACACACATAAAATATATACCCTAGTATTTATTCCCTAGTCTGTCTGCTAAAAGTCTAAAAAATATTAGTTGACCTAGTAGCAGTGGACATCCCTTGCACTCACATTGTGCCTCCAAACACTATTTCCCACTAAAAATAACCAGTGCCTCTTAGAGAAATGAGTCAATCGAGGGTTAGGTCAGAAAATGAACACTGAAGATAATACTGAAACACTGTGGCATAAGCAAAACGAGGAAGCTCTCAAAGTCTACTGGAATCATGTCAAAAGGACTCAGAGTCAATGTGAAGGGTCCCAGACTGGGCAAAATTTGTTTTTTGTTTTTAAATTTTATTTTGTTGATAAACATTGTGGTTGATTATTGTTGCCCCTTACCAAAACCTCCCTACCTCCTCCCTTTCCTCCTTCCCACCCAACAAAGTCCTTTCAAAATTTGAACATTAAATTTGAACATTTAGGGTCGGCCCCATGGCTCACTCGAGAGAGTGCGGCACTGGTAGCACCGTGGCCACGGGTTCAGATCCTATATAGGGATGGCCGGTGCGTTCACTGGCTGAGCGTGGTGCAGACGACACCTAGCCAAGGGTTGCGATCCCCTTACTGGTTAAAAAAAAATTTTTTTTNCTATCAAAAGAATTGCACAACATGACTAATAGAACATATTCTAAAAATGAATGACTGACTCAACATTAGAAATGTGTTAACGCAATGGGTTATATTAGCAGATCAGAGTTAAATGGGACGATCATTTCAGTGAATACAAAAAGGAATTCATAAAATTTAGTATACATTACTGATAAGACTCCCGCTAAAGCCAGGAATATAATGGAATTTAATAAAATTTAGTATACATTACTGATAAGACTCCCGCTAAAGCCAGGAATATAAGGAAACATTCTTAATTTGATAAAGAATATCAGAAGCCATAGGCAGACTCAATGGTGAAACATTAGAATCATTCCCATCACAGAGGGAACAGAACAAGATACTTGTCAATGTAATTATAAAATAAATAATGTATATAGGTATATACTGGAAAGAAAAGATTAAAAAAATACTATAATTTGTAGATCACACGACTACTTAAAAATTCAATAAGAAAAAAAAATTACTATAATACAAAAAAGTTCAGGAAATATTCTGGCATTAAACAAACTGCTTCCCCAAGTTTTAATTAATATTTAGTTATATATTTAATGTTATATATTATATTATATAAATATATTTAATATATTATATATCACATTATATTACATATATCACATTAATATATACCATTAAATATATGTGTGTGTGCATACACATACACACACACATAAAATATATACCCTAGTATTTATTCCCTAGTCTGTCTGCTAAAAGTCTAAAAAATATTAGTTGACCTAGTAGCAGTGGACATCCCTTGCATTCAAATTGTGCCTTCAAACACTATTTCCCACTAAAAATAACCAGGGCTTCTTAGAGAAATGAGCCAATTGAGGGTTAGGTCAGAAAATGAATACTGAAGATAATACTGAAACACTGTGGCATAACCAAAACAAGGAAGCTCTCAAAGTCTACTGGAATCATGTCAAAAGGACTCAGAGTCAATGTGAAGGGTCCCAGACTGGGCAAAATTTGAACATTAAATTTGAACATTTTGGGGTCAGCCCCGTGGCTCACTCGGGAGAGTGCAGCGCTGGTAGCACCGTGGCCGCGGGTTCGGATCCCATATAGGGATGGCCGGTGCGCTCACTGGCTGAGCGTGGTGCAGATGACACTGAGCCAAGGGTTGCGATCCCGTTACCAGTTAAAAAAATTTTTTTTGAACATGTGAACATTAAAAAGAAAAATAACTGCAATGGAGTAAATCACATGAAATAAGTTTAAACCCATAAGTTCATAACCATACTTGAAAAAAATCATTGATCCCATTTTGAGGATGCTACGAACCAGCATATTATTTTGAAAAACAGATGTATCCCAGCTCATAAATAAAGAACTGATAGTATATCATCATTTAGACAATGATCTTCAGTGACTACAGCATCAGAAAAAGAGAGAAAACCATACATTACGTCCCTCCTAATATGATGCAATAGGATATACGTAACACCAACTCTAAAGTACTCTTACCCAAACAAACAAACCAACTTAAATATGACCAAGCCTTTAAATCTAACTACCTATTTAAGGGAAATCTAGGGGACAAAGGAACATGTTAAACCACACCATGGGGATATAATCAGAAAAATATAGACTTACGGGAAAATCTACATGACAAATGAACAGTTTTACCAACAAATAAATTTCTGGAAAATAAAGAGAGGAAGTACTCATAGATTAAAAGATAATTAAGAGATATACCATCCAATGTAACATTTAGACCTTATTTGAAGACTAACTTCAACAAGCAAGCAAAAACGATGGAGTAAGGGGAATACCCCACTCACAATGTTGTCTTTAATTTACCTAGCTGGGAGCATGACCAGTGCAAGCAGACTTTAGCAGGGGCATTTGTCCAAAATAATCAGAGATAAATTGTTTAACATTGACGCTGCACAAAGTGGTAGATAACAGTTGGGGAAAACAATAAACTAACCAAAAAGCTTAATAGGAAAAGCTTAGAGTGAGATATTCACAGGTGGTTTTATAAAGCTCCAACATATTCCTGGGAATCTAAAAGGCCACATACATGTGTAGGTTTGTGTGCATGCCCAGGGCTGTGTGCATGTCATGAAAAGACCTGAGAAATGCCCAGGGCTGTGTGCAAGCACAGAAAAGACCTGAAAAGGCTCTAAGCTCTCACCTCGGGCTATCTTTGAGACTCTGTGCAAGCAGAAAGTGAATACTAGTACAAAGTTGTCAGCCACCTGGGTGAGTGCTGACGGTGTACCCCTCCCCAGCTCACACATACACAGAGCCCACTAACAGGAACCAAGGTTCCATGAAAAAACAGGTGATTCCAGGTCTGGAGAAGGGAAAATTCAAGGTGAACCTGAACATCTTGCTGCTCTAGAAACCAAGGCAGTGTTTAAATCCAATGGAATTATGTCAAAACTAGTCAGCTTAAAGTGCTCCCACCGGCCACATTTTGGAAAATTTGAGGCTGCCCCAAAATATTCTAATATTATAAAACATTGAATAAATAAAAATTCCTGAATACAGAATGAGAAATGAATTTTTTTTTAAAAAAGGAAAGCTTTTTTAACAGAAGAATAATGTATGCAAATAAGTGTAGAAGAAATGATAGAATTGGACAATCACCATTTGCAACCCGCAGTGTAAGAACTGTTTCAAGCAAGGATCATCAATGCATGCTAAAGCCATGCATGAAAGACTGTTGCCAAACAGAACATTTATACCTTATCAACATACTACTCGACCCCACTCACAATGTTGTCTTTAATTCACCTAGCTGGGAGCATGACCAGTGCAAGCAGACTTTAGCAGGGGCATTTGTCCAAAATAATCAGAGATAAATTGTTTAACATTGACGCTGCACAAAGTGGTAGATAACAGTTGGGGAAAACAATAAACTAACCAAAAAGCTTAATAGGAAAAGCTTAGAGTGAGATATTCACAGGTGGTTTTATAAAGCTCCAACATATTCCTGGGAATCTAAAAGGCCACATACATGTGTAGGTTTGTGTGCATGCCCAGGGCTGTGTGCATGTCATGAAAAGACCTGAGAAATGCCCAGGGCTATGTGCAAGCACAGAAAAGACCTGAAAAGGCTCTAAGCTCTCACCTCGGGCTATCTTTGAGACTCTGTGCAAGCAGAAAGTGAATACTAGTACAAAGTTGTCAGCCACCTGGGTGAGTGCTGACGGTGTACCCCTCCCCAGCTCACACATACACAGAGCCCACTAACAGGAACCAAGGTTCCATGAAAAAACAGGTGATTCCAGGTCTGGAGAAGGGAAAATTCAAGGTGAACCTGAACATCTTGCTGCTCTAGAAACCAAGGCAGTGTTTAAATCCAATGGAATTATGTCAAAACTAGTCAGCTTAAAGTGCTCCCACCGGCCACATTTTGGAAAATTTGAGGCTGCCCTAAAATATTCTAATATTATAAAACATTGAATAAATAAAAATTCCTGAATACAGAATGAGAAATGAATTTTTTTTTAAAAAAGGAAAGCTTTTTTAACAGAAGAATAATGTATGCAAATAAGTGTAGAAGAAATGATAGAATTGGACAATCACCATTTGCAACCCGCAGTGTAAGAACTGTTTCAAGCAAGGATCATCAATGCATGCTAAAGCCATGCATGAAAGACTGTTGCCAAACAGAACATTTATACCTTATCAACATACTACTCTGCAGATTTCTTACAGGGAAACATGGATCTAAGCAACAGAGTGATCTGTAGTTCTCTACCTTAGAAAAGTGATCAAACTTAGTGTTACTAATATTGGGTGAAGCTGACATCATGCACTTCCTGATGTGATGCAACCTAAAGGATGCAGTTTCACTTTTAATGTGTTCTTGCCAGAAATGTTCAGTCCAATTCTAATCAAGTCTCAAACCTTACCTATCAGTTTATAGGAATTTTATGAGGGAGATCAACAAATTAAATGGTAATAGAGAAAACAATCACCACTTGATTTAAGACTTTTAAGGAGACTAGTCAGGGTAATTAGGCAAGAAAAAATAGTCTAAGCATTAGAAATCAGGAAGAAACTAATATTCAAAAATCAATAGCTTTCAGAAATACCAACATAGTGAGAAAATATAAGGGAAGAAAATATCCCATTTTGCAATAGCAAGAAAAAAGATGGAATATCTTGAAATGAACTTTTTAAAAATGGGCATGAAGTACCAAAACAACAGTTTAAATTTCTCTCTAGGGACATAAAATGCCTTGATAACATCTAAAGGAAAAGATGAGATCATTTGAAATAAAAACCAACATAAAATTAAATGTCAAAGATAGAAAAAATTATAATTATAGGCAAATACATTACTCTTAATATACAAAGAGTGCTTACAAATCAATAAGAAAATACAAACACAAATTAACAAGAAAACTGTCCAAACACTTGAAAAAATATTTCATGGAAAAAATATTAAAATGTCAAGAAGCTTATGAAAAGATGAAAGAGAAATAAGCAGTGTCTTTGAAAACTAAGAGCTTATAAATAAAGATATGTAGGTGTAGGAAAATTGAAAAAAATCTAAATGCTCATTATTATGAGTCTGGTTAAACAAATTATGGTATGTCCTCCTATGTCATAAAGCTAATTTATAAGAACTGATAAGCCAAAAACCTCAGTGAATAAAAGCAAGTTGTAAAGAAAATTACATCTAATGATCAATTCTGTACTTCTCAAAAGAATATATATTTGTATGAAAGGTTTACATTAAATTATGTGGGTGTTACTTAGAGCCGGGGACCAGACCCTCCTCCCACAACCAGGCATACCACACCAGTACCTTGGGGCCCGCCTGGTGACCCGCGGCATGGAGCCAGGTACTGGAACCCCCTCCCACAACCAGGCACACTGCGCCAGCACCTCAGGGCCTGCCCCAGGGCCAGATGCACGGAGCCAGAGACCAGACTGCCCTTCCACAACCAGGCACACCACGCCAGCACCTCAGGGCCTGCCTGGGGACCCAAGACATGGAGCTGGCGACCAGACTACCCTCTCATAACCAGGCGCACTGTGCCAGCACCTTGGAGCTCACCAGGGAACCGCAGGCATGGAGCCGGGGACCAGACACTCCCCACAACCAGGCACACCACCAGCTCCAAGGAACATGCCAAAAACATCACCTCCATATGATGAACATCACCTCCTTGGCTCACCACAGCCACCACAATAACCATGGCTGCCGCAAAAGTGGCTAGGTGCTACAACCTCCACAGAGATGGTCTGCCAGCCACTGGAGTGCATTTACACAAAGAGAGTCACCAGCAGAGATAAAGAAAAGAAGAGGATCTCTCTCTCCACAAAGCCATTTCAGAGTGACAGAAGAAGCATCTGCTCTATGATAATATTGGGGGACCTGATCACACCTCTCAGCATTGGACAGATCATCTAGGTAACAAATCAACAGAGTAACCATTATACTTCAGAAGGAGAGAAGAAATCTAGAATAATTAGAGGGGGCAGGGGGAGGGAGAGGGGGAGGGGGAGAGGTTTGACAAGGGGCATAAAGAATAATTATGATTTGTAACAATATATATGCCAGTAACATTGATTTGATCAACATATCTCAATGTTGAACCCCCAAAATATGTATAATCAATTTTGATTCAATAAAAATAAAAAATAAATAAATAATGTGGGTGTTGCACACACACAAACATACATAGCAAATGTCTGTAATACAACTGCTATATAGATATCTATAAACAAATATTAATATTTATACCTCTAAAGAATGAAACCAGTTAGGAGTTTGTGGGTGGTAGAGGGTAACTTTTACTTTCCACCTTATATCCTTCTGTGCTCTTTGAAATTTTTGCAAAAAGGATGTCTTAATTTTACAATATAAATTATTATTATTAATATATATTATACATACTCAGCTACTTCACCTCCATCCCAGGAAGGAAACACACTAATATGACAACAGGGTAATCTCTTGGCATTTTGATTGATTACATGACATGTTTACCATTTTCTTTTTCTTTGCCTGGATAGTCTGGATTTTCTGCAATAAAGGTATAACATTTTACATATGTAATAAAATTTTTTTGAAAATACATATAAATTAGAAAGCTTTCCTGAACTGAAGAAAACCTATTTGGGCAGATTAATCGGGTTTAGCAATTTCTTGAGAAATCTTTGTGAATTTAGGCTGTGCTATCTTTAAGAAGCATTTGTCGTGTGTATGTGTGTTTGTGCGTGTGTGTATTCCAACCATCACCCCATCAACAATTATGCACTCAAGTGTAACCTCAAAGACCAGAACCCTGGCATTTCATTTTAGCCAAAATGCGTCCAACTTGGGGAAAATGTTGTGCTGGCTAGTGTGCAATTGATCCCCAGCTACCCACAGTATTACCCCTGGAGAGAAATGCACACTGTTAGGGCATCTGGGCAAGGCTAGAAGCTAGGGAAATCCTATAAGGGGACCCCTCTTAAGGGTTTAACTTCCTTACATTATGGGAAAGGTAATTTATACTATATAGTTTGAAATGCCTTCTCCTAAATTGGAATTCCCTTTTGTTTCTATAATCCTCCAGTAAAGTTTGATACATCTGTAAAACCCTGTGATACCTTTATAGGGCAGTAGCTCCCAAACGTTTTACCATACTACTTATGAAAGACCTGGAAAACTTGTTAAAACACCGATTCTTGCCCCACCTAGAGAAACCCTGACCCAGAAGTTTAGGGCAGAACCCAAGACTGTGCCCGACCAGCAGCCTCCCAGGCGATGCGGATAGTGCTAGATTGAGAGCCATGCTTTGAGTAGCACTGAAACAGGGCACAGTGAGGGAAAACTCAAGGACATAAAGGGCAGGAATGGGGACTGATCCACAGTCACAAACTTTGCAGCATTTCCTCACTGTCCTTCAGGAAATGGCACAGTTCTAGCTCTGACCAGACATGAAGTGAGAGCCCTGGTGACATAGAGGATTTTAAGGAGGGAGAAGCCAATAGTACCCAAGGGCCCTACAGATGAACAACTCAGCCTTTTGAATGAAGCAGAAAAGAGACTGTTGATAAGCTTTGTAAAAGCAGTTTCAATCTGGTAGCAGGCACAGGAGGCTATGATTTGAGGAATAAATGATGACAAATTAGAGATAGCCAGTGTAAACAATTTTTCCAAAACTTGGCAGTAAAGGGTAGGTGCAAGATTGGAGTGGTAGCTGGAGATGGGTTTATGTTAAAAATATTATGGTTACAAATATGTGGTTATGTTAAAAATATTTTAAACATTTTTATATATAAAAATTATGTAATCATCTATTTATATACACACATACATACACATATACATATATGCATATAAACATATATACATACACACATTTTAAAAATTACACTTTTGGGGCCGGCCCGGTGGCACACTGGATAGTGCGCCGCTTGGGAAGCGCAGCGGCGCTCCCGCCCGAGGGTTCGGATCCCACATACAGACCGGTTCCCGCTCACTGGCTGAGCGAGGCGCGGGAGCAACACCGAGG
>NW_007731203.1:63890-101172 GCF_000696425.1 Galeopterus variegatus
TCAGCTTTTGCAAATGGTTCATAAATGATTGAAAAGAAGCTATATTCCCTCAACAAGCAATGCTTAACACATACCTATTAATGTAACCTCCATAATTACATTGTGCAGATTCCACATGTAATTTTTACTGACTTAAGTATGTTAAAGTCTCTCATAGAATTTTACTTCTTTCAATTTTTATTTATATACTTATAGGGTTTCTTTTTTCCTTATAAATTTGGATGTAATGGTATTTAGTTCGTTACTTTTTTTGGACTATTTGGTTTTTGATTACCAATGGATATAAAATACTCATCTTTGTTATTTTTTGCCTGAAATTCTACTAATTCTGATATAAATACTGCTGCCCTTGCTTTCCTTATCTTGCCTGTTAGAATAGGCCACTTCTACATTCCAGACAAATGGCCTCCCGGTAAATTACTCCTTGGTCTGGGGCAACCCCTGGAGCTGCAGACCCTGATGGAAAGAGGAAGCAGTTGTAGATACAGCAGGAGCAGCTGTGTCTTGGGCTCCAGCACAGGCTCAGGAAAGACCACCTGTATCCTCCTATCAAAGTTTGCAGATGGTACTGCCAAACGGGTCTGATTCTGAGCCTGCCTTAAAATCCCATACTTTCCTTTTCTGGGGTGGCTTGCCATTATACATTATGGGGATCCAAACCCTTGACCTTGGCATTACAATACTGTACTGTAAGCATCTGAGCTCATCAGCCAGCCCTTAAAATGCTATTCTTTGTAATGGTGCAGAATCCAATGGTTGAAAACATACCAGGTGGAGGAAAGGCTTCTTCTCTGTCCCATCCTAAAGTGTCAATGAGAGTAGGCCCACCCCTGGGAACACCTAGATTTGTTGTTGTTGGTGGTGGTGGTAACTGGATCCTGCTGAACTCTTTCATTGTTTGGAATTATTCCAAAACCTTCTTTTTTTTTTTTTTTTTTGTCTTTTTCCGTGTCCGGCAACGGATCGCAACCCTCACACTCACTATGCCCCCAGGCACCAAGCTAACTAACTTAAGATAAATTACCTCATTGATTCTAATAAAAACCCATTTCTGCAATTAAGAAAACTGAAGTTTTGCAAGTTTACATGAGTTGCCCAAGATCACAGAGCTCCTATACAGGAGAACCAGGGTCTGAACCAAACACTACACTCTTAACCTTTCTACTGTGAGAACAAGTGATACTGTATAAACTCAAACTCGCCCATCACAAGTATGTCCATAACAGACTTTCATTTTATGGGTTTCACTTGTTTTATTTTGCAATCACTGGACTGACCTAAGATTAAGTTTGCTTCCACTGATTTTCCCTCCCACATATAAATGCCCAAGTCCAGCTGTTCCATCATATTTTTTCGATGTCTCATTTCCTGCCGGAGATCATGGCTTTGCTAAGTAGCAAGATGTACAGGAAATAAATTGTCCACACAATATTAACTAATCGATGAACATCAGTTTCAGCCCAGAAGGACTGTAATTTATATCAGATTGTTTACTTTCACTATAAAGTCTAACTAGAATTACATCAATCTAAATATACACATTCCAGGGCAAAACAAGAAAAAAGATGTTTTAGTTATTCACACTTTGAGAACCTTACCCCCACTTTTGTATTCCTGGTTTTTGGTTTTCTTTTTGGTGTGTTTTTTTTTTTTTTTTGGTTGTTTAGGGTTTTTAGCTGAACAAAATTTTCTGTCAAATATTTTTCATGTTACTTTTCTGGACCCTGCATTTTATTTTCTCCTTCTGTTATTTTGGTTCACACACACATACACACACACACACACACACACACACCATTTCCAAGGAATAAAGGAGTTTTCAAAATAGGAAGAAAAGTATCAAAATAAATGCTAATGCTGGTAATAATTAAACCCTGTGGGAAAATTGCAAGTAATACATGTTTTTCTTAAAATGAGGAAAAGGGTGTGAAAGCATTCTGTAAACTGAAAAAAAAAAAAATGGTGTTGTTAATGTCTTCACCCATAACCATTTGGCATCACTTAGACTAAAGGGAGTACCTTGTGTGGCACTGTGCAGAACAAGGGCTGACAACTCTCCAAAAGTAGGGTAATCAAGTTTATTTCAAGTTCATCTGTTACTATGTAAGTGCAGTAGGGGGTTGTGGATAGCAAAAGAGGGAAATTTGGTGCGTAATTGCACTGATTCTGCAGCTGGAGGACTGTCTATACACTGCCTTCTGCAAACAGAGGTGGGATAAATGAAATATGCCATTGAGAAAAAGAAGGAAAAATAAAAATATAAAATGAACAGCAACCAAAAAACAAAACAAAAAAAGTAGAGAAGGAACAGGGCAGGGATTTGACTTGGTGAGAACAACCAGCTACAAGCTGAAAACTGATTCCTACCCCTCTGTCCTGCCCTGAGCTGTGAGGCTACATCATGGAAGTCTATGATTGCTGAATCTGCAAATGATGTCCTCAGCCCTTAGCCCCCGTGTCTAGGCAGAGACGTCTGCCTCCAACGTGGAAGTATGTATATTTACTGACTTAAGATGCCTTTACCTCAAAAGAGCATGGTAACAGGCAGGGTGCCCAATAATGTGTGTCTTTGTGCTCATTTGCATGGCAGGCTTTTGAACAGCATGCAGCAGAAGAGACTATGTTACACAGCATCTAACAACAAATTTCTGTTCAGATGTTCCCCAGCAGCATCCTGGTGTAACTCTTCTTTTCTGCCCTTTTTACTGCATATAAGAAATCAAGAGCCTGGTGAGGATGAAATCATTATTTGCCTTCTGACTCTGTAGCAGGGCATCCAACACTGTGAAGCACAGGTCTTCACCAAAGGCATGAATCAGAGTCACCTGGGAAGTCTGGCGACATACAACTGCACAGATTTACTGCAAGAACTTCTAGGGTTCGGCCTGAGGATTGAGTTAAGTTTCCCCAGGTGATCCTGATGTGCACGCTGGGTTAGGAAACATGAAGCCGGGCTCT
Organism: Galeopterus variegatus; assembly: GCF_000696425.1. Classification (NCBI taxonomy): domain Eukaryota; kingdom Metazoa; phylum Chordata; class Mammalia; order Dermoptera; family Cynocephalidae; genus Galeopterus; species Galeopterus variegatus. The sequence continues at coordinate 66,849 of NW_007731203.1, forward strand.
GGCAAGGGGAAACAAGGGATGGGTTTGGTTGAAGCAGCCTCTGCTCCCTTCTGGTTCCATTTTGTGAATGCTTAGTACTCTACCCCATCTCTCTAGGGCTCGGTGCACAACTCCCCTCGTGCTCACGTAGCTGCTCTTGGAAGACAGTTTGGGAGGGAGGTTAAGCACAGGGACTCTGAAGGCAGCCCATCTTGGCCACTTGCTTTCTGGGAAATCTTGAACAAGGTACTAATATTACTAAGCCCATTTCTCCATTTGTCAGATAGGAAGATGATAACAGTACCTACCTCGAAGGGTTATAGTAGTAATAAATAATATCACCCGTGAAAAATACTTAACACAGTGCCTGGCACAATAAAAGCACATAACCTGTGGAGGCCACTATTATTAATCATGGTACTATTAATAATCATGGCACTCTCATTTGGTTAATGGATGTCAGGTCTCCCAGGTGCTAACTGGCTCCATCTGCTTTTGATCCACAGTGTCCTCAGGGATTGCTGCCATGAAGAGGCTGGTCTAAGTGGGCACTTCAGTTCTGCTCAGGTCAAGCCAACATACCTTTACTTAGGGCATATGTGGTACCAATACTGGGTCAGATGAGAGAGGCCCTTGACTTGCTCACACACCAGCTAGGGGTTCACAGACAAAACCCTTCCATGTAGATAGTGACAGTTGCATGTAAAAAGGTAGCCAAGTAGCAGTTCATGGGAGAAAAGAGGAGACTCCCCACCAACTCACTTCTGTGTTATATATAAAATGTCCTCAGCCCTTTAAGAATAAAGACAAGCCGTCTCTAAACCTTTTCATTAAAACTTAGGAAAACGTCTACAGATAAGATCCTAACCTCCATTCAATCCCAAGATTTATTTTTAAGGAGGAATGAACTATAGACATACTTAATAGACTTCCAGAGCTAGAAGACGTCTTAGAAATCGGCCGTGCTAGCACTCCTACTACGAAGATGAGGAAGCCAAGGTCTCAGTAAGGTAAGCATCTTGCCTAAGATCACAGACAGTTAGCATCCAGGCTGAGGTCACTACCCCAGTCTTTGGCTTCCAGTCTAGTTCCATTGCACGACATCATTTAGTCCCACTGAAATCCTAACAGGAAGTGGAATCATCTCTAGCAAAGGGCATGTATTCATTCATTCAACATTATTTGAGCTCCTATGATGTGTTCAGTACTGTATCAGCACTAAGAATAAAATGGCAAACACAACCACTATGGTGTGTGTTCTTGCAAAGCCTTACTGGCGGGAGAGGCAATTTAAACAAATAAATGAAATAATTACTTCTTGCAATAAAGGCTAAGCAAGAAAAAAAACAGAAAAGGGCCCACTTTAGGCAGATTGATCGATGAAAGCATCTCTGAGGAGGTGAAATTTGAGCTCAAGGATGAGAAAGAGGCAGCCGTGGTAAGAGCTGGGAGAAGCATGTTCCAGGCGCAGGCATGGATCAGTGCAAAGGTCCACGGGAGGAAAGGCCACTGGACATTCTAGAATCTTCCAGAAAGCCAATGTGACTGAAGCCTAGAGAATGAGAAGCAGATGGCAGCACATGATATAACAACAGAGGCCCCAAGACACAGGCTTTCAAGGCTCCGGAAAGGGGTGTGGATTTTATCTTTAGTGGAAAGGCAATTCACAAAGAGGCCGGGGAGTTCTTGGTCTCTGCTTCTCTGTGGAAAACATGATCAATGAAATTCCTTCTCAACAGGGTTTACATGCCATGTTTTCTTATTTCTCTTCGTGTGGAGGGTAGAAAACACACAAAAGCATGAGAAAGAGTCAGGCAAGGACTAGAACTCAGGGTTCTTGATTCCAGTACCAGAATGTTCCTTCCATGACACACTCTCTCTTGTTAAATTAAAGGGGGGAAATATCCCATTAAAAGGAACAGATTCTTTGGTCTGAATATCCCTTTATCAGCCATAGTTCTTTTTTTTTTTTTCCTTTTTGTCTTTTTTCGTGACCGGCAACGGATCGCAACCCTCAGTGTCGCGCCCGTACTGGGCCGGGACCGGCACCGGGATCGCAACCCTCGGTGTTGCGCCTGCACCTCACTCAGCCAGTGAGCGGCCGGTCTGTATGTGGGATCCGAACCCTCAGCGGGAGCACCGCCGTGCTCCCAAGCGGCGCACTGTAGCAATGAGCCACCGGGCTGGCCCCAATCAGCCATAGTTCTGGTATTAGAGTATTATCAGTCAGAATCTTTCCTTAAAAAGGGGAATGGGGAGGCAGAAAGAGATAAGACAGGAAGAACAAAAAACAGTCTGCTTATCACATCAGCAAACCCTTAACATCCAATACTATCTTCCTTATTATGGAATAAGTTAAATTTGTAGATTATTTTTGGAAGTGACAGCTAAAGGAGAAATGAACAGTTATAAAGAGAAAAAGTCAAAAGAATTACCCTGCGAGGCAGCCCCACAGGACTGAATTCTAACCCAGAATTCTGTATTTGGCAGGAGTACCAAGGGATGCTTTATGAGAGGGCATGGTCATCTTCATTACGTCAAAGGCAAGCTAAGTGCTGGTGCTGCAGGTTGGCCTTAGGTATCACCATATCAATAGGCTTAGTTGCCACCATGTAAAAATGGACAAAGAGCCCCAAATAGACAAGCTGGGCTTATCTGCCTGATATGAGCGTGCCCTGACATGAACAAGACCAAAATAAGCCACAAACCTGGAAATACAACGAAGTCCCTAAATGCCAAGTGTAGGGAAAGTGAAGGAAAATGGTCAGGGCCCCTCAGATGTTCAGAATCTTGCCGAGCATTTGATGTAAATATGCACGTGTGCCCAGGTGTTCCTTGGTTATTGTCTAATGTAATTGCGCATGTGCACCCAGGTGTCCTGGGTTATGGACTTAAGTATAAAGGACCAACAGCTCTGATACACGGTGCCCCTCGGGACGCCCCAGGAGGCCACTAGGGCGGCTGCTCCTAGCTCGAATAAAGCCTATTAATTTTTTACCCACGGCTCCCACGATCTTTTCCTATTACCTACCTCGTGGACCTGCGTGTGAGGGGTTTGTGACCCAGTGTGTACAAGGGGCTTGCAGGGTCTGTGAACCCTAGCCCTAGCAATACACCAAGTCAAGATGCTCCAAATAGATGTGTTTGCTTCTTTGTTGCTGTTTTTAGATTTTCTCTCTTTAAAACTTGTGTGCCTCTAGGTCCCTCTTCCAACATCCAAAGCTATGTATGCCAGTTCTTACTTCAGTCTCTCTCCTTCTCCCTCTGAACAGGAAATCTGCGTGTTGTATCTGGATGCATTTCTGATTTTTCTCATAGCAAAGGTTTTGGCTCCAGGCTCCTATACCTTGTGTCTGCCTTACTGTACGATGGAAACGATATCCCGTGTGCAGCTTTGTGCACTTTCTCCAGCACGGGCTGTGCCAATAGCATCTCACTGCCATGTCCTGACTCAGGGTGAGTGAGTCCCAGGGAAGATAGGAATGATTGCTTGGCAAGGTGTGGACGGAGGAGCCGTGTGGACCCTGCAGGCTCCAGTGATGCACACTCAGGGGGAGACATGGCTTCATTTCCTACATTTCTTTCACACAAAGCATGATTATAGGGAAGTGCTTCCATATGGCCTAGGGAAAATCCCAGCCAAAAAACGGCTTCAGCTGGCCAGTTTCAGAGCAGTAACAGACATGAAGGGGCCGTTACGAGGGTCAAGAATGCCAAGCACTGTGTTTTCATGCAGACAGGAATCCGTGCTAACTTTAGCCTCAGCCCAGGCACATGCAGGTAGAAGCTGAGGAGATGCCAGTGTCCTGGGGGTGGGCAGGGTGCCTCTGGCTTTCATCTTGTCACCCATGCCCTGAGTTCAAGAGCTGCCTGTGCACTCCAGTTCCCCTTTATTCATAGAAATCCACCAAAACCATTAGACATTTTAGGGATGTCCTAAAGGGGCATCAGGGCTCTGAGAAACCCCCAAAAATCAGAATGGCAAATTTGGGATTTGGGGCTTAAGAGTACATGTGCATTTGCCTGGAGAGAAAGTGCATAACTTTCAATGGATTCTCAGTGGAATCCAAAACCTGAAAACGTGTGTGTGTGTGTGTGTGTGTGTGTGTGTGTGTGTGTGTGTGTGTGTGTGTGTGTGTGTGTGTGTGTGTGTGTGTGTGTGTGTGTGTGAATTTGAACTACCTTGCATTTCAGGGCCTTCTCTGCACACTTCTCCAAAAAAGACTGGTTCTTTGACACAATTTTACTCGGCTTCTACCATGGTTCAATTAGAATTATCTCAATTTCTAATCTCTTTTGGACCTCAATCAAGCAAGGTCTTTTCTGATGAAATTTCCAAACTTTTTGGGGTCAACGCTAACTCCAGGCTCTTCCCCAACACCCTGAGTTGGCTACTATCTTCCTCCCTTAGTCCCCACATCCACAAGCCTTCCTGAATTACCTCTTCACCGTACAGCCTGTCTCCTTAAACTATCTTCCTCTGATCTGAGTCTTCCTCTAACTTTGGTTTCTCCTACAGTTCACTCTTTTTTGACACTTCCAAGGTTTTCCTCTATATCAACCAGTAGCTCTCTTAAAATCAATCCCCTTATGGGCCAACTGTTGACTCAAAAATCTGTTTACAAATATCAACATTTACATTTAAGGTATATAATAGGTGTTACATCCTTTGGTACTCAAATGAGTAATATTTCTAATAAAAATACAGTTAGAGGTCATTGAGCACTCTCCAGGTGCCAAACTATTTGGAGTACTGAGTATGGGTTGATTTATTTAATCTTGACAACAACTCCACAAAGGCAGTACTATTGTTATTCCCAGTTTAAAATGAGAAAACCAAGATATACATGGAAGTTAAATAACTTTCCCAGTTTACAAAGCAAGTAATCAACAGACCCAGAGTGTAATCCCAGGCATTCTGGTCCAGACCCCAATTTCTTAACCAGTTCCCTATACTGCCTTTCACAATTAGCTACAGGAGATGTGTCTTAATATCTCTGGTCTTCAGTTTCCTCATCTGTAAAATGGGATGACATTATCAAATCTACAATGTAAGGGTGCTGGTGGCATTAAATATGATGAATCTAAAGAGAACTTTGGGAATTATAAAGTATTATATCAATATTAGTAACAACAGAATGGACGGAATATTAAATACTTGGCTTACCACCTCCTTAGAAGCCCCAGCCCAAAGCCCTTTGCACTCAGCACCTTAGACCCTGTTTTATTTATTTATTTATTTTTTGGTCCAACAAAGTCAAAACTACTACTGTTCTTCATTTTTTCCACTTATGCAAATAATTGTAGCTTGCAAAAGATTGCAACTTGTAAAAGACCTACTTATAATGGTTGAGAGTTGACAGTATTGAGCATGTGCTAGACACCATGCTAAGCACTGTAGGTATAGCATTTCAGCTAATCTTCCTCAAAACTATAGAGATAGATCCTATTATTACCCCCATTTGATTGATAGAAAACTGGGGCCCAAAAAAGTTAAGCACCTTGCTACAGGTCAATCAGCTAGAAGTTTCCAGAGCTGGGCTTTGATTCCAGAGCCCATTCTCTAGTCAGCTATACAACATTGCCTCCTTGAAGAGAAAGCAAAGACACATACACTAGCACCAAATGGACTGGCCTCATCCACTTTTAAAGTCAATATGATATTGAACCACCTTTATAACAAGAAGATAACTCTTGAAGCTCCCTCTGCTCCATTCAATACCAAGGGTTTTTCTGCTTGACATGGTGTCAGTGCGCACCCCTCCTCTTGTCCTGGGCAAATCCTTCTCTGTATACATTTTTTCTTTCTCTTCACTTATCAACCCACTGTAGTCAAGCTTTGGTTTCAGCCTGAAATTCACTGAAACCACTTTTGCTAATGCCACAAATGATCTTCAAGTTGTCCAAGAGAAAGTTTTGGACCTTTATGCTAGTTGACCTGGCAAGAGTGTTTAACATAGCTGACGATTACCTCCTTTTTTGAAATTACTCATTCCTTTGGCTTCTATGATACTGCTCTTGCTAAGTTTTGTGTTTACTTACTCTTTTTGTTCCTTCTCAGCTGAATGCTCTTAAACTTCTTCCCTGGCTAAATGCCTTGGCTTCAGATGTTTCTCAAGATGCAATTCTTGGCTTGCTGTTTTATTCTACAATCTCTCTTTGGGTGGACTCACCTACATTTATAACTGAATACCACCGGTAAGGAGGTTTCGCTGTCAGCTGTGATGGACTGATGTGTTTCAGATCAACCCTCAACTACGAACAAAATAAAATCAGCATCTGTTTGAAGGCCTTATGGAATACTTATGGGGCCAAAATTCTGAAAAGAATGAAAATCCAGGGAAGGGGGCCCTTACCTTTGATATGTGTGTGTCTCCTCTTCATGAATTCCTTACACAAACAAACAGCAAACAAATCCATCCAGCTGCTCGAGCTGGAAAATTTGCATCATTCTAAATTCTTTTTTTCTCTTATAGTCTTCATTCAAAGAATCAGCAAACTCTGCTCATTCTGTCTCCTAAATTTCTCTCCAACTGTTCCTTCCTCTATATCTCCGGCCACACTATTCTAGACCAAGGCCTCATTATTTCAAATACTCTTAACGATTTATAAAAAGCCTTCCTATTCGGACTCCCTGCTTCCAGGCTCACCTCACAGGTAATCCAGCCTCCACATGCTGCCAGAATTCTTTCAGTAAAACACAAATCTAATCATGTCACTCCACTGCCTAAATTACTTTAATGACTCCACTTAACCTGAAATGAAAGCACAACAATGAAGGCTTTTATAGTTGACTCCTGAACGCCATTCTGTCTTATCTTTCATACTGTTCAGTGTGCATTCAAGCCTGAGCAACATATTAGTAGTTCCTCCAAAAACTCAGGCTTTCCTCTGGTGTCAGACCATGAACTTTGTGTTTCCTCTGCCTAAAAAACCTTCCACCCTCCTGTAATGTTCTCCTCATTTAGGGGAACAAGTTAGATCCCTACTTCATAAGTTATATCAAAATCAACTCAAAAGAATAAAAGGTGTAAAAGTAGAAAAACAAAACTATAAAAGTATTGGCAGAAAACTTGCACGAATAATTTTTTCCCTTCAAAGCAAGAGTCAACGAATAATTTTTTCCCTTCAAAGCAAGAGTCAACAAACTACAACTGGAGGGCCAAAGTCAGCCTGCAGCCTATTTTTGTAAATAAAGTTTTATTGGAACACAGCCAACAAACTACAACCGGAGGGCCAAAGTCAGCCTACAGCCTATTTTTGTAAATAAAGTTTTATTGGAACACAGCCATGCCCATTTGTTTACAGAGTGTCTTTGAGTGCTTTTGCACTGCAATGACAGTGTTGAGGAGCTGACACAGAGACTGTATGCCCTGCAAAGGCTAAAATACTTACTATCTGGCCCTTTACACAGAAATTTACTGACCCCTGAAGTTAACGGATTTTAAAAAGCCAGATATTAATGAAATAAAATTTTCTTTTTTTTTTTTGTCTTTTGTCTTTTTTCCGTGTCCGGCAATGGATCGCAACCCTCAGTGTTGCCCCCGTACCGGACCGGGGACCGGCAACGGGATTGCAGCCCGTGGTGCTGCCCCCGCGCCTCGCTCAGCCAGTGAGCGGGAACCGGTCTGTATGTGGGATCCGAACCCTCAGGCGGGAGCGCCGCCGCACTTCCCAAGTGGCGCACTATCTAGTGCGCCACCGGGCCGGCCCTGAAATAAAATTTTCTGAATACACAAAACTTAGAAACTATTGATTCTAAAAACACAAACAAAATTGAAAGTCAAATAAACTGGGAACCACATTTGAAATAGGTATGACAGACAAAAGGTTAGTATTTGTGATATAGTAAAAGCTCACAACAGTGATGAAAAGATCAACATCCAAATAAGAAAATGGTAAAACTGCTTCAATGGCTAATTGAAAAATGAAAAAGCATAACTGAGCAATAAATATATGACGATATTTCCTACCTTGTTAGCAATCCAAGGAAGCAAATAAAAGAAATTATTCCTTCACGGTTTACCTGAGAAATCAGCAAATATTTAAGAAACAGTAATACTCTGTATCTACAGAGGTTCAAAGAAACAGGTACTCTTTGAAGTTATAATGGGAACAAAAATTTTGATATACAGGTTTTGGAAGAGATTTGACTTTTAGAAAACTGGTCCGAAGTGATTTCCAACTAAAAAAGCTTAGCATTAGGAAAATGTTATTCTAGTCATAGGTGGTCTGAAGCACATCTTGTTTTGTGGAAACACAGCATTGGGTTGAAAACCTACTTTTTTCGGGAGAAACGTTTGACTTCGAATGTCCCCGTACGAGCCTGCAGCTGGAGCCATTGCCAGCACAGATTCCACAGCTGTCCACCTTAGCGGTGCTTCCCAGTTGCCGATCGCAGCCCACGGCCTGCGACAGAAACACGGTGGTCAGCGGCGAGAGGACACACAGGGGAGGGGAACTGCCTGGATTTCACGCACCTTATTTGTGATGCTGTCCTTCTGAAATTGATGGGTTGGCTCTCTTTAACGAGAACATAGTTTAACAAATATGAATGATATGAAGTCTCACGGTATATCATGTATATGATTCTTACGCAAGGCCCCAAAAATTAAAAGAGAAGAATTGAAACTATCCCTCCTTAGCCCTTCTCTTTTTTTATTTATGCTTTTGTTCAGATGTTTTTACGTATATAAAATAAATGGAAACTACAGATGATGTTTGCTCTCTCCCCTCTCCCCTCAGACCTTCCCTCTCTCCCCACCCCTACACTTGTCCTATTCTCATTTTCTCCCCCAAGCCACCGTTACACTGAATTTGATGTATATCCTTCTGGTCCATAGTTTTACCTTAAATATGTTTTTCTCTGTTTTTGTCTCTGTCTCCACGTACCAATATCTGTACGTGTGTGTATCCATTTCTCTCTATATTCTGTATCTACTGTATATCTTTATATCTCCTTCTCTTTATCATTATCTATATCTATTTTTTTTTAATTTTTATTTTGTCAATATACAATGTATATGATTATTATGGCCCATCACCGACACCTCCCACCCTCCTCCCTCTCTCCCCTCCCCCCCAAGAATGTCCTTTCCATTTGCTTGTTGTAACAACTTCAAAAAAGTATAGTTGTTATATCTTCTTACCCCCCCCCCCGGTTTTTATACCTACATATCTCCACCTCTCTTATGAGTTATTTTTCATAGGTATATGTATGTGTGTGTGTGTGTATTTGCTAGACTGTGAGTTTCCTTATAGGAGAAAAAGGGCTGTGTCTTATACTTCTTTTCATTTCACAAATATGTCTTTTACATAATGTGTGCCCAATAATACTCATATGAACTGACCTGATGGCTTATATCTACCTCCCCAAACTCATCCAACTTTATTTATATTTATAAACCTGGTATTTAAGGGCAGAGACTTTGGAGGCCGTCAGCCCCCTTACAAATCATGACCCACCTGCCACCCCTTTCAAGCTGCAGGATGTTGAACAGTTCAGACTCTCACAGGCTCATTCTCCTCAATAGTGAAATAGAGATAATAGTACTAATATGTATTTCACAAAGGGTCTTAGTAAGGATTAAAGGAGAAAATATATGTAAAACTCTTAGTACAGTGATTAGAGCATTATACAGAGTTCAGTTAAAGAAGGTCAATTCTATGACTTCTCTCCGTTTTCCATTGTGTGTGGACTCCTGGGGAGTCCCTACGCTTCAGCTTGGGGAGCTGCTGAAGCAGACCCTGTACCCGAGGTGTTGAAGAGAAAATGAAACTGGAGAAAAGTTGAAAGCATATCTATAGAGTGTTCTTTCCAAAATGTTGGTGTTGAAGGGAAGGAGAAAGATCCAATGAAAGTTTCAGGGAGAGGTAAGAAAAGTTCCAAGGATTTAGGGAATAGCCTGGGATTAGAGATATTTTCAAAGGGCTGTCCACGTTTATTCTGTGTATTTCCAAATCGTGAAAGCTACAGGTTTAAGCATAATTTAGTTCAATAACAGAAAGCTTGAGAAATCAGAGTTATCCAATAATAAGTATTCAATCATGGGCTAGGAGACTTCTTGGCAGTAAAACTGTAGGGAGGATTAAATTATTGGATGAGTAGCTGAATCCAGTGACTTTTGAGATCTTCTTTCCCTGATTATATAATTTTGTAAATATAGTAATAAAATAATAATAATAGCTGATTTTTAATGAATGTTTACACGTGCCTGGCATTGTGTCTTGTACGTCGCAGATATTATTTCATTTAATCTTCACAGCAATCTTATGATATATGTGATATCTTTCATCTCCACTTTAAATATAAGGAATCTAAACATTACTGAGGTTAAATAACTTGCCAACATTACACAGCTAGTATATAGTGTCAGTAATGGTTTTAAAACCCAGGTCATCTGACACCAGAATCTTAAGACCTATGCTACACCCTCCTCCACCTTCAGTATTAACAGAGAGCCCAGTTACATAGACCATTATATTAATATTTACAAGTACATGTGGAATAACTTAAGAGTGATTGATTTTGGAAACACACTTGCATGCTTGGGATTCAATCAATGAGTAACTTGTGTTCATGCAACGTTCTCCAAGGGGAGCAATTCCACCATTAAATTATAGAAACCCTGTTCCTGGGCCAAGCTCTGTCCTCACACATTCATGTCCCTGAGCACACTGCATTTCATGAGAATAAGAATCATCCTCTATCTGGTCATCCAGGAAGGGTGTGGGTTTAGGAGGAAGGATGGGCTTGTTTTGAACAGTGTTTAGAGCCTTGCAAGATCTTGGGCTATCGAATACCTCCCTGAGCACTTATATTGCTTCACGAATTTTTAAAGTTACGATTCATCTAAATCTAAAGGCCAAATAAAGCATATGAAAACATCACAGGAAAATGATATTTGAAAAGAAGGTCTGGTTGCCTTGTGAGTCATAGGGTATAAACCAAAACTGCCCTCAAAATTGAGGGACTACTGAATTTCGGCTTTCATATCCCATCAAAATAAAAAATAAGCAACTTTTTTTGGGGGGGGAGAGGAAGATTTAACAACCTCAACTTTTTTTTTTTTTTTGAAGCTCTTTCAACGAGAAAATGGAGGGGACACATCTGGGTGGGAGGGGGGAGAGGGAGGAGGGAGGGAGGTTTTGGTGATGGGACACAATAACTAACTACATTGTATATTGACAAAATAATAATAAAAAAAAAAATTGCCTGAAGTGTTTTCAACTTCTGTGACATTTCCTGAAGTCAGGATCTCTAATTATAGGCATTTATAAACTACTAATTGATAAACATCAATAAAATGTATTAACATCTGTTAAATAACCATTTTCTATACTGCCAGGCACTATAGAGTATGAATTAATAAGACAAGATTCTTATCCTACAGCACAGTTAATGAGACAAGTTACACAAGATGGGAGCTAACATAAACAAATATTTTAAATATACGAGCAGTGCTTTCTGGAGTAAATACTCATTTATAAATCACCACTTCAGCTAAGAATCATTTCACAGTTCCTCCATATGATTTCCTAATCAGCTAAAAGAATATCGTATTTAAATAAGTTTCATTAATCCAAATTAAGGAAAATAGGAATTTTCCAGGTAAGTCAAATTTCATCCTTCAGGAACCAAATAATTTTTTTTGAATTAACTTATGTTTGAGATCTCTGAAAATTGGTTTCTACCTTACAAAAAATTCTAACATTTCTGCCTTAAAAATTAGAGTCATTCTGAATATTCACAAACATTTAGCTTCTCACTTCAGCTCACGGGAGGACTGCGCTCCCCCCATCCCCTTAGAAGTTAGGTGTGGTCATTGACTGTCTTTGGACAAGGAAATGGGAGTCTACGGGATCTGTGCCACCTCTACAAGGAGCTTTAAGGGTCAGTGCATGAGTCCCACGTTCCCCTTCTCACTATTGCAGTTACTATGTAAAAAATGTGTGCAATAAAGCCTCCCTCAGCCTGAGTCTCTGAGACATTCAAAGAGCAGGCAGCCCTGCTGACTTATGTTGGGCAAGCAGCATTAATGAGAAATAATCTTTAATTGTTTTAAGCCAATGATCATTGGGGGTCATTGGTTATTGCCAGAAAACCTAGCCTATATTACACAATAGTACAATTTAACCATTAATAGAAAAATGAGTGTCATTAACAGCAAGGTGATTTTATAAATTCTAAGTTTCACATTGAAATTCAGATATCTGGCTTCTCTTGACAAAAACAAAAACCAACCATGAAAACAAAACTTACATGTTTACACACAGTTGCCCCCTTCACAAAGAAGTTCATGATAGCCCTCACCACTGAGTATGACTACACCTGAGCAGCTTCCCTCCTGGGGGTGCACGTAGGCATAGGAGTTTTAATCCCTATACTAATTTTTCTATGTATGATTCACCTGTTGTACTGTCTGTCCTTGACTAGAACCTCAGCTATATTTGCAGCAAGACAAAACGTATCACCAGTATATAGCACAATGGTTTAGAAAATGGGTTCTGGAACTAGGTCACCTGGGTTCAAATTCCAGCTCTACCATTTTCTAGCTATGTGCAACAAACTAAATGTTTATGTCACCCCAGAATTCATTTGTTGAAACCTAACCCCCAATGTGATGGTATTTGGACATGGAACCTTTGGGAGGTGATTAGGTCATGAGAATAGAGCCCTCATAAACGAGATTAATGCCCTTATAAAAGAGACCCTGGAGACCTCCCTGTCCCTTCTGCCATGCTGAGCAGAAAGCAGGTCTTCACCAGATGCTGAATCTGCCATAGCTTTGATCTAAGGCTTCTCAGCCTCAAGAACTATAAGAAATAAATGTTTATTGTTTATAAACCACCCAGTCTATGGTTTCTGAAAGCAAACTTAACAAACTAAGATATTATGTAACCTGGGTAAATTAGTTAGCCTCTTCAATTTTCAGTTTCCTTATAAACAAAGTGGGAATAATTGCTGTACCTACTTCATAGCGTTATTATGAGCTCATACTGTAAGGTGCTTAGACAATGCCTGATATCTAGTAAGCATCCAGTGTTGGTTAGCATTATTTTTATTATAAATTCTAAGTGGTCTCTTCATCTACCCAGCCATCAGGGAATTCAATAAACATGAATGAGAAATCAGACTTGTTCTGTCGACCCGGTCCAACCGGGTCCTGCCTCCAATAAAAATCAGACCTCCAAAGCAGAAGCAGAAGCAAATTTCATTCAGTGAGCAGAGTCGCCTCACGTTATCTGCTGTGCTCAGGCTAATGGAAAGTTGTTCCCAAGAGCATTGTGACATGTTCATTTAAATGAGAAAACTGTAAACACACTTGCAAAAATTATTTGTAGTCTGTGCCAAGTGACCATCAGGGCTCATTCTAGTGATCCTGAGGCCAGCAGAAAGAATGATACAGTTTACTTTCTCTCACCCTAATGGCTGTTGATGTTCACAGCCACAGTGCACAAGAAAGGGAACTATCCTGTCGAAGGAAAATACTGACTTCAATTGACAAATGTGTGAGTCACTTTCTGAGTAAGTACATACGATTATTATTATATTACTCAAATAGCCTGGCCAAAGGAGCACTCACCTTTCAGCAACCAGGATATCACCCCTAACTGTGCAAAGAGTTGGTTTACCCATCAGAAAGACAAAAGCATGATATGAAGCACTCATTTAAAATAAATTAACTCAGCATTGAAAACCACCTTTATTCTGCAAGCCCCTTCAAGCCCTGGAAACTACTGGAGCAAACTGTGCAACTGAACTTAGACAATGATTAAGAGAAGGGGGTGGTGGCTGGTGTTTGGAAGCAAAGAAAAAGGAGCAAGGAAAGGAAGCAAGGAAAAGTCAACTAGTGTTGACTGAAGGCCTCTTGTGTGCTAGCTACTGTGCTGGGCACTTGGAATGTTGCTTGCAAGAGAATGAATTTAAAACAGGACCTACAAGGAGGATAATAACTCCCTTTTATATATTGAAAAGGTCACAGCTCAGAGATGGTAAGAAAGTAGCCAAGGGGTCTTCAACCAATTAGTTGAATTAATTGCAGAAACAGAATCTGAATGGAGTTCTCTCTATATCTGAAGTCTACACAGTTCTGGTCACAGCCTCTTGTCACAGGAAGCCACCAAACAGGTCCGTGACCTTGACCCAAAGCCATCATCACATCATCATGAAATTGAAAATGGGAAATCAATAGAGAAAACTAATGAAACCGAAAGTTGGTTTTTGAAAAGATCAATAAAATTGATATTTTATTAGTTGGTCTCTAGCTAGGCTAAGAAAAAAGTGAGAAGACACAAAATATTAATATCAGAAATGAAAGTGGAGACATCACTACACATCAGATCCCATGTGTGTTAAAAGGATAATAAAGGAATATTATGAATAACTCTATGCCCACAAATCTGATAACCTAGATGAAACGGAACCATCCCTTGAAAGAAACAATCTGCAAAAAGTCATACAAGAAGAAACACAATCTGAGTAGGACTGTATCTATTAAAGAAATGGGATCGATAACTAATAATCTTCCAAAAGAGAAAGTACCAAGCCCAGATAGGTTCGCTGGTGAATTCAACCAAATACTTATGGAAGAAATTTCACCAATTCTCTACAATCTCTTTCAGAAGGTAGAAGCAGAGGGAATACTTCCTAACTTGTTCTTTCATGAACACAGAGGCAAAAGTCCCCAGCAAAATATTAGCAAATCAAAATCAACAATGTATATAGAGAATTATACACTACAACCCAATGGGATTTAACCCAGGTATACAAAGCTGGTTCAACATTTAAAAATCAATTAATGTAATCCATTGCAACAACAGGCTAAAGAAAAAAAAAATCATATGATCATATCAATAGATGCAGAAAAAGCATTTGACAAAATCTAACACCCATTCATGATAAAAACTCTCAACAAACTAGAAATAGAGGGGAATTTTGTCAACTTGACAACAAATATTTACCAAAAAACCTATAGTTAACATCATACTTAATGGTGAGAAAGTAGATGCTTTCCTGCTAAGATCAGAAACAAAGCAAAGATGTCCCTTCTTATCACTGCTTTTCAACATCTTCCTAGAAGTCCTAGCTACTGCAATAAAACAAGAAAGGGAAAGAAAACTTATACTGATTGGTAAGGAAGAAACAAAACTGTCTTAGTTCACAAATGATGTGATTGTCTATGTAGAAAATCTGAAAGAATTGACCATAAAAACCTCCTGGAACTAAGAAGTGATTATATAAAGGTTGCAAGATGCAAGGTTAATAAACAAAATTCGATTGCTCTCCTATATACTAGAAATAAACAAGTAAAATTTAAAATTCAATACCATTTACATTAGCACCCCAAAAAGGAAATACTTAGGTATAAATCTAACAAAAATATGTACAAGACTTGGATGAGGAAAACTACAACACTCCAATGAAAGAAATTGAAGATGAACTAAATAAATGGAGAGACAGTTCATATTCATGAATAGGAAGACTCAATATTGTCAAGATGTCAGTTCTTCCTAACCTGATCCCAGCAAGTTATTTTATAGATATTGACAAGCTACTTCTACAGTTTATATGGAGGGGCAAAACCCCCAGAAAAGCCAACACAATATTAAAGAAGAATAAAGTTTGAAGACTGACACTATCCAACTTTCAGATGTACTGTAAAGCTACAGTAATCAAGGCTGTATGGTATTGGCAAAAAAATAGACCCACCAATCAATAGACCAGAACAGACAGCCTAGAAATAAACTCACATCATTATAGTCAAGTGATCTTTGACAAAGTTGCAAAGGCAATGCAATGGAGAAAAGACAGTCTTTTCAAAACATGGTGCTTGAATAACTGGACATCTACATGCAAAAGAATCAATCTAGACAGAGACTTACATCCTTCATAAAAGTTAACTCAAAATGGATCATAGATCTAAGCATAAAATGCAAAATTGTAAAACTTCTAGCAGATGACATAGAAGAAAACCTAGGTGACCATGTGTATGGTCTTTTTAGACACAATACCAAAGGCACAATCCCTGGAGGAAATAATAATTGGCATGCTTGGGCCGGCCCGGTGGCACACTGCTACAGTGCGCCGCTTGGGAAGCGCGGTGGCGCTCCCGCCGAGGGTTCGGATCCCACGTACAGACCGGCCGCTCACTGGCTGAGCGAGGTGCGGGAGCAACACCGAGGGTTGCGATCCCGTTGCCGGTCCCGGTCCGGTACGGGCGCGACACTGAGGGTTGCGATCCGTTGCCGGACACGAAAAAAGACAAAAAGGAAAAAAAATAATAATAATAATTGGCATGCTAAATTGTTTTAGAATAAAAAAACTTCTGCTCTGCAACAGACACCTCAGGAGAATAAGAAGACAAGCCACAGAATGGGAGAAAATATTTGCAAAAGACATATCTGATAAAGGACTGTTATTCAAAATATAGAAAGAACTCTTAACACTCAACAAGAAAATAAATAATACAATTTAATAATGGGAAAAACATCTGACTAGAAACCTTGCCCAACAAAATATTACTACATATCTATTAGAATAGCCCAAATCCAGATGTTGGCAAGAATGAGGAGCAACTGGAACTCTCATTCGTTGCTGATGGGAATGCAAAATGGTACAGCCACTTTGGAAGATGGTTTGGCAGTTTCTTACAACACTAAACATTCCCTTACCATATGTTACAGCAAGCACACTCCTTGGTATTTGCCCAGATGTGCTGAAAACTTATGTCCACACAAAAACCTGCACGCAATGTTTATAGCAGTGCTATTCCTAATTGCCCAAAGTTGGAAGCAACCAAGGTATCCTTCAGCAGGTGAATGAACAAGTTAATTGTGGTACATCCACACTATGGAATATTACTCAGCACTAAAAATGAAATGACCATCAAGCCATGAGAAGACATGGAGGAAACTTAAATGCATATCACTAAGTGAAAGAAGCCAACCTGAAAAGGCTACCTACTGTATGATTCCAACTATATGACATTCTGGAAAAGGTAAAACTATGGAGACAGTGAAAAGATCAGTGGTCGCCAGGGGTTGGGAGAAGAGAGAAATGAATAGGCAGAGAATAGAGGATTTGTAGGTCTGTATAATTCTATAATGGTGGATACATGTCGTTATCTGTTTGTCCAAATCCATAGAACGTACAAGACCAAGAGTAAACCCTAATGTAAACTATGGATTTGGGGTGATAATGATGTACTAATATAGGTTCATCAGTTGTAACAACTGTACCACTCTGATAGCAAATGTTGATAGTGGGGGAGGCTGTGCACATGTGGGGGCAGGGAGGTATATGGAAAACTCTACCTTCCACTAAATTTTGCTGTGAACCTAAAATTGCTCTAAAAATTAAGTCTATTTTAAAAAGCAAGGGCCAAGAATAATGCAGGAAGAGCCTGGAAAGTCAGCCAAGAACCCTGGGTTTCGATGTTGATGCAATGACAAGCCATTGTGGGGTTTGCGGGGGGAGCAGAGTAATGACAAGCTGTGATTTACATTTTAAGACAATCACTTTGGCTGCTATGTGGAGAATGGATTTGAAGGAACAATGTGGGAGCTAGAAGAACAGAAAAGGAGGCTACTAATGTAGTTTAGGTCAGAGCCGATGGGGGTTTAGACTAGGAGAGAAGTCAGTAGAGATGGAAAGACGTGGTGGATTCAAAGGAGACTTTGGAGGAATAATTGACAGGACTCAGCAATGGATTAGATATGTGGGTTGAAAGAGAAGAATCAAGAATGACACCAAAGTTTTGCGGGGAGCAACTTGAGGCCGTTTTCTAGACAAAGGAATGAGCAAAGTTGAAGCTGGTTTGAGGAGCAAGATCAAGGTCTACGTTTGAGTGTGTTAAGTCTGAGACTCCTGGTAGTGCAGGATACTTTAGTAGGAGGGTAGGTTACTTGTTGACTGTTGTTACTACTGTTTTTGTCATGAGCATAATATGGTAAGTGGAATACTAGACATTCGTTACTTTTAAAAACATTTTTTAGAGATCAGAAGAATGCGGGTGGAATCCTACCATTTTCCTACTGTGCCCACACTGTCTCGGCAACCTGTCATAAGTATCCGGAATCCTCACACTCATTCCAACCCACTGCGGTCCACGTCTCAGTCACACTTATCACAGCTTTGCAAAGTCTACTCTGAAAAATCTGCTAGAACGCATTCATGCTAGTTTTTTGGTAAATAAATCATTGCTCCCAAAGACAATGAATTAATTTTAATAAGAAAGCTCAGAGAACCTTCCAGTATTACCCTTCCAAAGCAGTGATTCTCAAAGCGCGGTCCCAGCCCAGCAGGAACTTGTTAGAAATGCAAATTCTTGGGCCCCACCCCCTGACCTGCAAGTCAGAAACTCTGCAGGTGTGCCCAGCTCTCTGTGTTTTCACAAGCCCTACAGGGGATTCTGATGCACGCTCAAGTTAAAGAATCACTGGTCTAGCACAATCACAAGAAGTGGTATACAGCAATCTCTTGATTCTACATGGGCAAAATTTACACTATTTAAAATAATTAAAACATAACTTAAAGGCTAGTAATGTTCTCTAAAAATTTTTTTTATATTAAAATGATCAAAAGCAATATTTTTACCTGCATGAACAAAAGTACGGAAGTATTCTCTGTATTGAGAGTGGGTGTGGCACATCCCTGAACCAGAGGCATGGTTGGCAGGTGTGGCTTACCTGGCAGATGCCACTGATACACATGTCTAGGGAGTCAGCATTGCAACGAGTTCCATCTAGCACCTTGGGTGCCAGCTCCACTACCAAGTTTTGTCCCCGCGCGTGACACTTGAGTGCGCAGGGAGCAGCAGAGTCATTATACTGTGGAAGCCATTCATAATAATGTCCCTGATACTGGACATCATTGTAGGCTGAGCACTGCTGGGCTCTGAAGTCTTCCGCGTCCGGAGGGCAGTCCTGGAGGCAGAGAGAAAGGGCCACATGTGCGTCACCCAGTGAGAGGGGCCAATGGAAGGCTGAGCAAGTTCACCAGAATCCCATGAGACCAGACCCCACTTGCTCCCTCCTGGGTGTCACCTCATTCCTTTGTTGTTTTTTTATTTTCTTTTTTTATATTCAAAGCTGTGGAATTCCACTGAGATCTCTGCAAAAATTGAGGGGGACCATCTCATTTATTCTGATCACTCTTTCACCCAGGTATGTTTTCCAGATAGATAGTTACAATTATAATACATAGGTGCCAAATTTTGCCCTATTTTAACCATCTAGGATATAAATCTTCAAATGCATTACATAGCCTCCTTCTTTTTGAAACAAGGGAAACTAAATGCTTTTAATTTTTCCAGGTGATTCAAAGTGTTCATAGAAACATTAATCATTATCCATGTCTTCAGGAGCCATTTCAATGTGAAGAATTATTTGCCCTTTCTTTAACTATCTCAAAACCACTGTGCTCTGTGTGTGTTTCTTTGTTGTTGTTGTTGTTGTTATTGTTGAATTCCTGTTGTTGTTGAATTCACTTGCCCTTCTTCCCTCGTCGGGCCTCTGCCCATTGCTCTGCACTGGTACCAAGTACCTGCCTTCCACTGGCTGTAGAATAAAAGCAGACAATGTACCTTGTTCAAATTCTGTCTACAACAAAAGTGAATTCTAAGTAAATGCCCTACGGCACTCTCATAATAACAGTAAAAACTGCTTGTACAAGTATTGATGACTCAGGGGTGTTTTTACTAAATTACTGATTCCTCCTTCCAGACATTTCCAAAGCAAGATGCTGAATAACAAAAATGTTACTTTACTCATCAAAAATCTACTTTTGGTACCCAAACTTCCTAATTTAAGAAAACAGATACAGAAAAGGCAATATATTAGTTTACATTTTTTTCTTATTATGAAAGTAATAAATGTTCACTGTAAAAACTTTGGGAAATGGTTTCTATTCAAAAAAAAGAATAAATGACAAAGATTCTTATATCTAAATCTTTACACAAGTCTTGATTGTTTTCCAAGGACTAGTTTCTGGAAATAAAATTTCTGAGTCAAAGTGTATGCATGTTTTATAAACTATTCAAAATATTGCCAAATTGCCTTCCTGAAAGGTATTATTAACTTTAGATTACGTAAGTTCCTCTTTCTTAATACCTCTTCCCAGTTTGGATACTATAATTTTCTAAATTTTTCTCCAATCAGAAGTAGAAAATAAAATTTCATTATATTCATTTTCATTTCCTTTTTATTATTTAGGTTTAATATCTTTTCCTGTGTATTTGCTTTTTGTATCAATTAATCAAAAATTTCTTGTTTTGGGCCGGCCTGGTGGCGCACTCGGTAGAGTGCGGCGCTTGGGAGTGTGGTGGTGCTCCCGCCGAGGGTTTGGATCCCATATAGAGACCGGTCCGCTCACTGGTTGAGCGTGGTGCGGGCGCGACACCGAGGGTTGCGATCCCCTTACCGGTCATGAAAAAAGACAAAAAGGAAAAAAAAAATTTGTTTTATGTCCTTTATTCATTTATCTATTGGAATGTTTGTCTTTTTTTTAAAGCAGATAAAACTATTAAACTTCATAGTGAAGTTATCAACTTTTTGCCATTTGTGTTGGAAATGTTTTTCCCTATTAATTTTGGTTTTGGTACTCTGTGAAGTCAGGAAGTTTTAAATTTTTAGGTAGTCAGCTCTATTAATTTTCCCTTTCAAGGTTTCTTTCTTCATTAATGGGCTTAGAAATGTTTTTCTCAGTCTGCTCTGAGAACAGATAAATGCTTAAATGTATTTTTCTAATTCCTTTATAGATTAGCAAGCATGTTTGACTCTTTGTTATATCTAAAATTTATTTAGATGAACAGTGTGAGGTAGAAATCTAGCTTTACTTTTTCCACAAATAGTTATTAATAAATTATCAGCCAGGATTTTCAAATATAATTTATTTCATTTCTCCCCCTTTTTACTACTTGACTTTTGCATTTTACTGTGTTTATGCTTTGGCCTTTATAAACTTCCTTTTGGGAAGTAGGTAGGGTATAAATAGAATATAATTAACAAACTTTCCTCTGGGATTAGTTGTATAATTTTGTTGTGAAACATTCTAAAATCCTATACTGTGTCCACATTTTTGTTGTGTTAGCAAAATTCAACCTTAACCCAGGTCACACCTACAGAAGCGAGTCAAAAAGAAGAAGATTGAAGTTGGACAACTTCCCACTGTTGAAATGAGGACTTTATCCTTCATCTGGCCATAGGAAAGATCATCAGTTGTAAAATTATACCATCTCCTCTTCCCCCAGCCATGGCCAGTATTTTCTATATGTGACTCTTTGAAACCAAAGAAAAGTGCATAACAGGAGAGTGCAAGCAGCTTCCCTGGCATTAGGCTCACTGACGTGGCAAGTGTCCCCGAGGGACTGAAGGTACTGGCTGACGCCTTAAGCTCCATAAACCAATGAAGTTTCACAAAACAAACAAGAGTTAACAGAAGACAGCTTAGGATGTCAGCAGAGACGTAGTCCTTGCTGAAAAGGTAACCAGGTTTGTCCGTGTGACCAGAGTCCTTGGCCACAGCTGACTATCCAGAGGAAGACATCTGATCCACACCAAGTCAGTCTTTCCCAGGAATTTGGAATTGCAACAAAAGAACTGGAGCTGAGAACTTACATTAATCTGGGGCTGGGCTGACCATTTCTTTTATGAGATGCATGTGGAAGCAAAGCAAACCAGTTCCCACAGCAGAGAAGAATGAATTAGAGGAGAAGGGAAGAGGAATGATGGTAAACCGTGCGTTCTAATAGGAGTAACTAACTGTGGTCCTCACTTTCTGATTCCTGGCTCCAGGCCCTCCAGGCCTGCTTATGCTTAAGTGCCATTAACACCCACACATCCGTGTAGTGCATCCCATTTGTCTTGAGCTAATCTGAGTGGGTTTCTGTTCCTAGCACAGGATAATCCCTAATTAAGACAGCCTTATATCTGGAAAACGCTCTCTAGTTTGTCAGGGATTATTACTGACATTCTCTTTTCCCTACCACCCTTTGATCCAGGTAGGTCACGATTATCATTACCCTTGTTTTATAAATAAAAACTGTGACCTAAAAAGGATTATCATTACCCGTGTTTTATAAATAAAAACTGTGACCTAGAAAGGATTATCATTACCCTTGTTTTATAAATAAAAACTGTGACCTAAAAAGGATTATCATTACCTGTGTTTTATAAATAAAAACTGTGACCTAAAAAGGATTATCATTACCCGTGTTTTATAAATAAAAACTGTGACCTAGAAAGTCTTTAGCCACCAGCCCAAAGACACACAGCTAGGGAATAAAAGAGTCAAGAGTGACTCCCCAGTAACAAGCACTCCATATATGACGCTGCTTTCTAGTGAGCTGAGGGCATGGGCTACTTGCATTCAATGTGTTCATTTACTTCACATTCTCTAGTGTCGACACTAAGCTGCCTAGTCTGGCTCAGCTGGACCCCATGCCCTGGCTCAGGACAATCTAGGCATTCTTGTATCTTAAATAGCCAAGTTGATTTAGGAAGCTTCAGTGCTACATGTTCTGGACCATCTCATTTATTCTGATCACTCTTTCACCCAGGTATGTTTTCCAGATAGATAGTTACAATTATAATACATAGGTGCCAAATTTTGCCCTATTTTAACCATCTAGGATATAAATCTTCAAATGCATTACATAGCCTCCTTCTTTTTGAAACAAGGGAAACTAAATGCTTTTAATTTTTCCAGGTGATTCAAAGTGTTCATAGAAACATTAATCATTATCCATGTCTTCAGGAGCCATTTCAATGTGAAGAATTATTTGCCCTTTCTTTAACTATCTCAAAACCACTGTGCTCTGTGTGTGTTTCTTTGTTGTTGTTGTTGTTGTTATTGTTGAATTCACTTGCCCTTCTTCCCTCGTCGGGCCTCTGCCCATTGCTCTGCACTGGTACCAAGTACCTGCCCCTGGAGATACAGCACCTACATTCATGAAACTCATTGAAACAGAGCGTCGTTATTGGCATTGCAGTAGGACTGCAGTGAAGGAAACAAAACCGTTATCCAAGAGTTAAACTGTAGAATTGATTAGAGGGAGCTAATAAGGAAAGAATAGATCCTAGATCAGCAAGACTTGACTCTAACCTGATAGAGGTAATTAATATATCTAAAGAAGAAGTGTCAGTCAGAGGGGGTTAGCCAGCCTGGGAAGCACAGAAGAGGAGGAGAGGGGGAGGATTGGAGGGGGAGGAGCAGAGGGAGGAGGGGAGGGAGGGAAGCAGGAGGGGCAGGAGGAGGGACAGCAGGAGGGGGACTGACTGAGGGGGAGGGGAGGGAGAGGAGGAGCGAGAGGAAAAGAGGAAGGAGGCAATTGCCAAGGCCAGCAGATGACAACTAGCACCCATTACAGACCATAACAAAAACAGGTTAAACAGGTTCCCCTTCCCCTCCTAAAACCACGGGGATGTGTAAAACATGTGGACAAGTGAAGATGAGAAGCCAAGCCAGAGAGATTATCTAATACAATGACTATTTTTATGCAGGAGAGCTAGACCATTACTTAAGAGACTATTTACATAATAGGACTGGACCAAACTTTAATTTAGATTAGATATTAGTTAATCCCCCCCCCCCAAAAAAAATCAGTGAGTAATTACTCATGAAAAATACTGTTTTTCTTATAATCAAATTTTAAAATTTTATTTTACCTTCATATACAAGTTGTAGTATGAGTTAAATTTTGTGATCCTTTTATATAACAAACAAAATTTCTAGCATAAAAATAAATTATTATAGGTAGCCACTATAAACTAGAGCTAGCAAAACAAGGCATTGTGGAAAAGTGAAATCTCAGATGGAGTTTAAATGACGGTGTGATATACATAGGCAAAGATATGGAAACAACGAGCAAAGGAGAAACAACAGAAATAAACGGAGTGTCTAGAAGAGATGGAACACAGCCTCGTCCAGCGAGGGCGACAGCTGTGGGTTGAATAAGAGATTAAGTCTCGCCTATTTCTGAGGGTCCTTGAATGCAAGTGAGGAGAATTCAAAGCAATAAGGGTCCAGAGGGGAGTGACATAGAGAAGGTGGCACTTTAGGAGGACCAGTAGGAGAGCAGGATGGCCTGGAGATCTGGAGACAGATATGAGAGGAAGTGGCCCTTGCTAGAGTAGGAGCAATGGAAATAGAAAGAAAAGAATAGCTCCAGGAAAAAATATGGAATGAAAAAACTGTCAGAAATTAGCCATTTACAGAACACATGGTATGAAGAAGCCTTCGAGGGCCACAGCAAATGTCGCCTCTTCTGAAAAGCCATGAGGGAGCCCATAGACCCCACTGTGCAGAGTTAGCCAGGTCTCCCCCAGTGCTCATATAAAATGTGTCCATGCTACAAAAACACTCTTACCAAACTGTGATATACTTATTTTAAAAATATTTTCCCTTTGCCTCTTTCAGTACTGCCTGTAATCCTATAAACCCTGGTATTAGAAAAAACATGAACAGTCAGCGAATTCAAGTGTAGACCTCCTTACCGACATGCGTGACTTCTCTTGGAAAGTCCCTATTTGCTCTGATGTACCCCTGATAAGGGTATTTCTTTATCAAGGCCTCAGAGGCCAAGCCCTGGCTGTAAAGATATATGCTGAGTGCTGATCAGAGGATTATGTCCCCTGGGAACCAAAGCACTGCACATAGGCATGGTCTGTTCCCTTGTCTTTCAGGCCCAAAGCCAAAGCCTCATCACTCCTGATGGGGAGTGAGGGTGGCAGTCAGAGAGCCACTGAACCACAGTCCAATTTCTTGGAGAGGGCAGTGTTGTCCTTGTGTCCTGGTCGTGCCTCCCACACCTGCCATTTGAAGCATCGTCTCCTGTGCACCAGGGGTTGGAATTTCTTCATTGATGTATTCTGAATGCACGTCCCTCTCACATCCAGACACCAGACATCATAATAAAAGTACATTCTATCTTTTCCTTGGTGCCTGGAATCTATTTGTGTGTGTGTGTGTGTGTGTGTGTGTGTGTGTGTGTGTGTGTCTGCTGATGAGATGGACAGAACTCTTTCCTATTTATTTATTAATTATTGCAACCTAGTTGATTGTACATATCTGTGCAGTACAGCACTGAATATCAATACATGTGTGCAATATGGGATGTTCAAATCAGGATAATTAGTATATTCAACATTATACAATATAATCGACTTTCATGGCCCTTTACCAATTCCTTCCTTTCTTCCCTCCCCTTCCCCCCTTCCCACCTCTGGTAATGAGGTGGGCAGAATTCTGAAATGCAGCTGTTGGGGTCTGTCCTCTTTATGCAGCATCCTCTCCTGTGCTGAGGATCGACTCCAGGACACTGGAATAGAAGACTGATGGCTATGGCCATGGAGGATTTCATTCCTCTGACTTCCCTTTAGTTGCCTCTCTTTCTCTTCCATCTCTGCTCTTCCCTGACCTTTGTCCCTCACCAACTGTGCATATTCGGAAGACATGTCTCACTGTTCTACAATGGTATCTGAAAGTTCCTCCAACTACCTCAGCAATTCACAGGTTGTTAAAAGCTACCATGCTTTAGTTACTGCTATCTGGAGTGTCATTTTGTGATCTAACAAAGCTAGAGACCTTTCCGAGGGGCAGTACAGTGTGGTAGAGCAGTTGGGAGCACACAGTCCTGAGCCTGACTACCTGGGGTTAAATCCAGCTCTGTAACCTTGGGCAGGTTACTTAAAGTTCCTCCTCTGTAGGCCGGCCTGGTGGCGCACTGGAGAGCGCGCCGCTTGGGAGCGCGGCGGCGCCCCCGCGGAGGGTTCGGATCCCATGTGGAGACCGGTTCCCGCTCACTGGCTGAGCGCGGTGCAGGCGCAACACCGAGGGTTGCGATCCCATTACCGGTCAGTAAAAAAGACAAAAAAAAAAAAAAGTTCCTCCTCTGTAAAAGTGGAGATAAAAATAACACCTACCTCATAAGGACATTGTGAGGATTAAATTAGTTTATTCATTAAAAGGCACTTTGAACAATGTCTAGTATTTAGGAAGTACTTAATAAGTATGAGCTATTATTAATATTACTGTTTATTTTGGTTAAGTGGACACACATAGATGACAGGTCCATGGTCCTGTGGCTGATAGCCTCAGTCTTCAGACACTCATGTGGAGGAATAGAAGTTTTAGCAAGCAGGGGTGCCCTGATCAGAACGCCTCTCTCCACTTGAGGTGGGCTGCAGACTGGTCCCCAGTCCTGCTCTTAGACTACCTTGGGTGATGGAGAGGTGGAGATTTTTTTTTTTTTCCCTTTTTGTCTTTTTTCGTGACCGGCAACGGATCACAACCCTCAGTGTCACCCCCATACCGGACCGGGACCGGCAACGGGATCGCAACCCTCGGTGTTGCTCCCGCACCTCGCTCAGCCAGTGAGCGGCCAGTCTGTATGTGGGATCCGAACCCTCGGCGGGAGCGCCACCGCACTTCCCACGCGGCGCACTGTAGCAGTGCGCCACCGGGCCGGCCCAGAGAGGTGGAGATTTTGAGTCCCAATTAATAAAGCAGGAAGCAGCTCAAGTAATTATACGAAAAAAAAAAAAAGATGTGGCTATATTCGTACTCTGAGTTCATTATGGTTAACTCCACTTATGGCACTTGACATCCTTGCAACGTTTCTATGATATATTCAGGAATGTATTTGTATAATCTCTCTTGTACAGGAACACACAGATCATTAACACTGGAGCTTGGGCTGCATTTATCCACCTCTGGTCTGCCACAGAGCTTGGGCATGCACAGCTGTAGATACTGTGGCACATGGAGACAGAGGGGTGTTCCGAACACTATGGCTGCCATGACTCTCCATTACTACCGTTGCTGTGGTTTGAGTGTTCCCCCAAGTTCATATTTGAACTTAACACCCAATATGGCAGTGGAAGATGGGGTTTTTAAGAGGGATTTGATCACAAGGACTGTGCTCTCATGAATAGATCGATCCATTCATGGAGTAATGGGCTGACGGTTTAATGGTTGATGGTTGTCATGGGTGTGGATCTGATGGCTTTATAAGGAGAGTGAGTAAGAAGGTTAGCTCTCTTGCTCAGTCCATTCTCACCAGATGTGTCACCTGTACTATGGGCTTCCCAGCCTCCAAAACTGTAAGAAATAAAGTGTATTTCTTTATAAATTACCCAGTTTCCAGTATTCTGTTATCAGCAACAGAAATGGGCTAATATATCCCTAAGAAGGAATTTTGTTACAAATTCTGAGTTTGCAAGGCAAGCATAGCAACTGATGCTATATCCTTATGAAATCTCTCTAAGGACTCTCTAAGGATTCCAACTCTGCAAACTAAAAAGGGGCAGGATTATTATCCTCCACCCTCTGCCACCCCAAGCATCTATTTCTCACCAACCTTGAGGTGAAAAAGATTTCTGTAGTATGCTCCCAGAGGGGCCATCACTTAGAGATTGCAGGTACTCCCAAGACCCATGGAGCCTCAGGGCATCATATCTTCACTCAAGTACACCAAAGTCCCAACCATTGCACCTAAAGTGCACCGATTTTGGCAGATTACATTTTACCTCTACACTGTATGCCATAATACAGCACTCCTAGACACCTCTAACACTTGTGTTGACAGAAGGTGCCTTTGTGGAATTAGCTACAGCAGTGATACACACAAAGAGAAATCCTAAAATGAGTAAGAAATAAAGTGTATTTCTTTATAAATTACCCAGTTTCCAGTATTCTGTTATCAGCAACAGAAATGGGCTAATATATCCCTAAGAAGGAATTTTGTTACAAATTCTGAGTTTGCAAGGCAAGCTTAGCAACTGATGCTATATCCTTATGAAATCTCTCTAAGGACTCTCTAAGGATTCCAACTCTGCAAACTAAAAAGGGGCAGGATTATTATCCTCCACCCTCTGCCACCCCAAGCATCTATTTCTCACCAACCTTGAGGTGAAAAAGATTTCTGTAGTATGCTCCCAGAGGGGCCATCACTTAGAGATTGCAGGTACTCCCAAGACCCATGGAGCCTCAGGGCATCATATCTTCACTCAAGTACACCAAAGTCCCAACCATTGCACCTAAAGTGCACCGATTTTGGCAGATTACATTTTACCTCTACACTGTATGCCATAATACAGCACTCCTAGACACCTCTAACACTTGTGTTGACAGAAGGTACCTTTGTGGAATTAGCTACAGCAGTGATACACACAAAGAGAAATCCTAAAATGAAATCTCATAATGTAACACCTTGATCTGAGGTTTAAAATGAATTCCCTTAAATAGCTTCACAGAGTATTGTTGGAGAGCAGCCTGTTTTGAAATTTGTTCTTGAATGACTACAAGGAATTTGGCATACCAATGTGCTGAAGAAGACTTTAGCCATACTATGGCGTTGGGCAGAATAACGCACTGCCCCCACCCCAGAAACGTCCATGACCTAATACCTGGAACCTGTGGATATGTGACCTTACATGGCAAACTGGACTGTGCACATATAACTAAAGCTAAGAAAAATGAGATGGAGGAAGGTCTGGGATTATCCAGGTGGAAGAATCTTGCCCAGCTGTGGTTACAGGAAGATGTGACTACAGAAAAATGGTCAGAAAGATGCAACTTTGCTGGCTATGAAGGAAGTGGCCCCAAGCCAAGGAGTGCAGGCAGCTTCTAGAAGCTGGAAAAGACAAGGAAACGGATTTTCCTCTAGACTTCCAGAATGAATGTAGCCTTGTCAACACATTAATTTTAGCCCAGTGAGACCTGTGCTGGACTTTGGACTTCCAGAACTGTAAAATAATTGATCTGTGTTGTTTTAAGCCAACTAAGTCACAGTAATTTGTTACAGCAGCAATAAAAAATAATAATAATGCACCCATTAAAAAGGGAGTAGGTCCAAAAGCCTCAGGGATAAAACTCTTAGTTTGCTAATGCATTCACTCGCTCGTGTAAGAAGGAATGCTAGACTGTGCTCAAGCCACTCTCTTCCTCGTATATTCCCCACCTGGACTTCGCCCCATTTGATTAAGCACTCACTGGCAAGTGCGTCTCTCAATTCCTCTGACTTCCATCCTGTCACAGGAGATGCAAAACCCATTTGCTTTGTCTCCCAAAATTCCTCCTGGTTGACAAACATCTGGCTCCCTCAGGGCAGGGTGATAACTGGAGTCTGAGTGCCCAATAAATAAGCCCCATTTTTCCCATCCGAGTTTGGAACCAGTTGTGAGATAAGGATAAAAAATACCAACTTCATCACTGGTAAAATGGACTAAAAACTTGGTTTGAGCTCTGCAGACAAAAGGTCTAACACCGCCTGCTCTTCACTCCCCCTGTCTAGAACTTGGTGGGTGGGGGGAGCTGCCCACTGAGGAAGAGTTTGGGTCCACAGAGCAGAAACACTTCCCCAGGACTGCTGTTTCATACTGGCCTGGGACAGAGAAGGAAGAAAGAGGGACAGTGTCCCAGTAAGTGAAACTTTCAAAATAAATTAGTTACAGCCAACTGAGAAAAATGGATTTAAAAAAAAAAATACTAAATCTCATTTACATGAGATCTCCAGATTCTCAGAATTTTAATTCTTGTCATTTTGATTTGGGTATATATCACTAATAAGGGAAATGTTTTGAGTAGAAAATGAGACTGGTTCCTTCTGATGTGTATTTTGCATTTTCATATTTGTAAAGCAAAATATTTGAATTTTTTTTAGTGTTGGCTTACATAGAATAAAATAAAGTTGTATAAATCCCTTCTCCTGTATGATTTTCTGATGAGTCACCTATCATATTTTGCAATGGGCACCGTATGTGGTTTGGAGTAGTAGAAAAAGCACTAGACCAGTTCAAGTCTGTACCTTTATGTGACATTCAGAAAATAATTTTACCTCCCTCAGCCTCAGTCCCCTCATTTGCAAAAGAGAAATAACCCCACTTCACCTGCCTACATCTGGGAGAAAGCATGAAGGTCTGGTGACCTACTGGACGTAAAAGCACTCTGAACACTGAAAGAGTTTACAGGTATTTTGTATTGCTTCTGTGAATTCAGAAGTTATTAAATACTTATCAGATTAGATCATAGATATGAAATGACCTGAAAAGGAAGTATAAATGGAAGGTATCAGATACACAAAAGCTGTTGTCAATTAAATACTCAAATTTTCCACAGTTTACCAAGAGACCATTAGTTTTATAGACACATAATATTATAACTTAAAACATGATTTTATGGGATTATGTATTTTTATTATAGAACTTACATGATTGCTGCATGTCTTATATTGAATATTCTGCCCTTCGCAATTCCTAAAGGAGAAAAAAAAAAAAAAAGAAAATGATCTCATAAAAATGGCAAGCATCAAAAGAAAAATAAAAGCAAAAACAAGGCACTTGTTACAAATGCACATTAACGCAAAGATTCAAAGTTTAAATTCTAAGAAATTAATTTTCAAGGACCAGGGGGCCAAAACATCTCATGGAGGTGTCACATTAAATAGAGAATGAATTTTTTAGTTGATTAATATAATAATCAACTAACCTTACCCCAGGGTCCATATAGCCACTAAAATTAATGTACAATGTGTGTGTATAAAGTGTGCATATACGAACTTTTTTCTGTGCGGAAAAAGGAGAAGCTACCAGCAAAAGCATTCGTGAATCTCTCTCCTCCGCTTACAGTAGCAACCTATTTACTTACGTAGCTGGGTACCCTCTGTGGACCTTCTCTAATTAGTACATCTGTCTCTGTTGGATATTTGTTTGAGGCAACGCTTCTATTTTATTTCAGACATTGGCCTTACTAAAAACAGATGCTATGCAATAGTGTTGCGGCAGCTTTCCTGAGATGCCAATACTGGGAGGTTTGAGAATCCTACAGCAGACTGCCACATGAGCAGTCCTCCCCTCCGGCCCCTAGCTCTGGGGCCCCGCCACCCGTTCTCCAGGCAGCCTTTTCTTTTGGGTGGTTGGAATTCCATCCTTTAGGTACTTTCCTACCTTTGGAGCGAGGAAAGCTAAACACAGGCTTAAATTATCATCTCGAATTAAAAGTCCATAGACACTATTTCAATTGTATTTTAAAGTATTCAGTGCTGTAAGAATAGAAGAATTTGAGTGGATACAAAAAATCATTTTTTGCTGATACGATTTAAATAGGAGCTTATATGAAATGATTGATAGTCATCAATATATGACTAATTGCATATGCTTTCTGAGTATTCTATTTTTATCAATTATAAAAAGAGTAAGTTAAAAGAACTTACTCGTAGAAGAAAAACTTACTCTTAAAAGAAAACCAGTTAGATACTAAGAAGTGTAGAAGTGGAAAATCACTCATCTAAAATCCCATCACCATGACTTTTACTCTTAATAACATTTTGGTATTTAATTTTCCAGTGTTTCTGCCATGATTATTTGCAGAGTTACAAATCATACTGTTAATTCAGCTTTGTATTTGGTTTAATCTAACATTGTAAGCATTCTTCCACGTCACTGATGAGTCTTTGGAAAAAATGTTTTAATGATTACTAATAGTCCATTATACAGGTGTTATTTTTATGGTAGTTTTGAATTTAATTTTTTAAATTGTGGTAAAATACACATAACATAAAATCATCTTAACCATTTTTAACTGTATAGTTCAATATTTGCTAAGTATATTCACATCGTTGTAAAGACATTACTTCTTGCAGTTATGTTGGGGTTTTTTTTTCCCTACTTAAAAAATTTAGATACAGTAAAATTCACTTTTGGGGGGTATACAATTTTATGAGTTTTGGCAGACCTCCAAGACAATCAATATTTGTAACAATTCCATCACCCCCCAAAATGCTCTCATGTTGTTCCTTTGTAGTCAAACTCTCCCTACCCTCAGCTCCTGGCAACCACTGATTAGTTTTCTGCCCCTTTAATTTTGCTGTTTCCAGGATGTCATACAAATAGAATCATTCAGTATGAACCTTTTTGAGACTGACTCTTTCTAGCATAATACATTTGAAATCCATTCTTCTTGTTGCAGTCGTTGTACCAGTAGTTCACTCCTTTTTCATTGCTGAGTAGCATTTTATTTTATGTATGTGCAATAGTTTGTTTATTCATTCACCAGCTGGATATTTGAGTTGTTTCCAGTTTGGGGTAATTATGAAAAAGAAGCCCTGCTATAAACATTCACGTAAAGGTTTTGTGTGAATATATTTCATTTCTCTAGGGTAAATACCTAGAAGTAGGATACCTGAGTCTATTCCTTTTCATATAATATAAAAATGCTTTGTTAAACATCTTTATATTTATATTTGTTTTCATATTTGTTCATACTTAACACAGATCCAGAAGTAGATAACAAATTCCAGTTCTTTTATAATATGACTCCCCCCCCATAATATGACTTTTTTATGTATGTGTTTTTATCTCTTAGCTGGCTAAGTATTATTTAATTGGTTTTTTCAAGAAGGATATATAGCTGGATGTCATCGAACATTCATATTTTGCATAGGAAAGGCAATGTAACAAGATATGGCATTATTTTTTACACAATTATTTTTCTTTAAAACTGTAGATGTGCTTCACTGACCACATTTAGAATTGCAGAGGAGAAGTCTGATTTTTATTCTTTTGCACATGCTTTATTTTTCTTCCTGGAAACTTATGGTTTTTCTGTTTGTTTTGATAATATTTGAAGTACAAGAGTTGTGTGTTGCTTTTCATCAATTTTGACTGAAAATGGTGAGCTCTTTTGAATGGAATACTCAAGGTTTTTATGCAGTGCTGCTGATTATTCTATGATTTTGATCACTGCTCTTGTTCCAGGAATGCCTGTAATTCTGAGGTTAGAGCTCCCTCTTTCTACACCTATTATTTCTATATCAATCTATCCATGATTATCTTCTATGA
The DNA here is from genome assembly GCF_000696425.1 of Galeopterus variegatus. Taxonomy (NCBI): domain Eukaryota; kingdom Metazoa; phylum Chordata; class Mammalia; order Dermoptera; family Cynocephalidae; genus Galeopterus; species Galeopterus variegatus. The sequence goes on from NW_007731203.1 coordinate 99,666, forward strand.
CCTTTTCTTGTGTTTCCAATAAATCTACAGATATTCTCCCACATGACTGATTTCATTTTTCTGCAGTGATTATGTTATACTTTATTGTCTGATACAGTTTTTAATACTGACTTTCTTTTCTTTGCAGTCCTTCTCAAACTCACCCTTCTCCACTTACATTTCATGCCACGCTTACTTTACACTTTCTGTTCCAATTGCAGCACATACCCCCAGTCTCTCACATCTTGTGTTTTCTGGGAGGTGCAATCTCTAGTTGGAGTTAGAAGGCTTTGGAAGAAATAAGTTTGGAGTGAAAAGAACAGCATTATAGCTGCCTGCAAAAGTATTACCTAACTACTTGAAGACAATGTATCCAATGAGCTGCTCCTTCTCAACTTGTGGTTTAGAGCATCTTCCCAGATAATCACAATGGGTTGACCAAGTCTTAATATTTTCTAACACTGTATATTTTTATTTTTTGACTTGTCATAGGTATAGTATTCTAAAATTTATTAAAATCTTGATAAGACTACATCAAAGTTTAAACATTCAAGAAGCACCAAACTGGGAGGCTGGCAGGAAAACTGTATTTGGGGTGGAGAAGTCTTCTACTGATCAAAGTGAAATTACTCCATTCCACTGGGAGACAACGGCTACGCCTGTGGACCAAGGTCGTTCACTCACTTAACTGACTTCATTTTGTTTTTTATGTGTGGATAAAAGAAAAATAAAGAAATAACAGGAACAGTGAGAGGGTAATTTAAATCACTCTGCTTATTTTGGAAAAGCCAAAAACCAAAAAAAGCTGCTAAAAGATTAGGGAAGTGTAATATGATGATGTATAGCCCTAAAAAGCCTTTGATTCTAATTGCAAGGGGGCAGGCAAATTAGAGAGATGCAATTCAAGAGAATATTTGAATTGATGGAAATACTGGAACACAAAACTACTGAAACTTACAAAAAATGGTGTTTCCTATAAAAGTGTTTTGGAACTTTAGAAATGTTCAGATGCATCTTTAGTAATTGCTTAATTTAATTTAATTGTTTTTATGCATTTAGCTATTTAAGTTAAAAAACTACCTTTGTAGAAAGAAATTTAAAACTAAAAGATAAGGAAAGAGCATGCCAGTTGAAGGTATCTTACGTCTGTGTCTCAGCCTACCATATAGCCATAGTCTACACCCCACAGCCACTGCTATGTCCTGATTGTAAGCTGAGTATCCAGGAGTCACTAACTTGCATATTGAGTGTTGAGCATGAAAATCTAAAAAAAGTAAGTACATCACCACTACAAATCCCACTACAACTACAGTAAAGTGCGGAGGAAAAGAGGGCATTTTATTTCATGAATTCCCAAAATACAAAGCACCATTTTGAACTCATTCTTTCTTCAACATCTTCTTATGGTGAACCCACTATATACCAGGATGTGATATAAAGAAGCATATAAAGATAACTGATTATCTTTTAATTCCCTTTACAAGTCTGTAGTAAGGTTTTTAAAACCCAACCATCTGGCCACCATTTT
>NW_007731203.1:101731-165982 GCF_000696425.1 Galeopterus variegatus
AACATATGTTGTTTCCACATGAGGATACATTAAAAACATTAAAAAATATAGAAGAATATCATTATGATCTCTGGATAGTGAAATATAATTTATTATATTCATTTGATTATATATTGACTCAAACACTAGTGTCATAAAGACTGAGAAGCATGTGTTTTGAAGAATAAAAATATATTAATTTTTAAAGTAGTAGTTAACTTAAACCATGGTTGGCATTTGCCTCGAAATCAAGTTACAAATTTCTGCAAGAGAAAGAGACAGTCCAGCTAGTATACAGTCTGTAGCACAAAAGAACTGAGTATTTAAAGTAATCAAATTCTGAAATAACTTTATCCACATAGAAATAAAGGAGTAAAATAGCTACTTCGTTCCCTTCCGTAAATCATGAATTTAAAGGAGCACCCTGATAAAAGAGAAGGCACTGAAATGCTTTCTAAAGCTCTGGAATAGCTTTTAGTTTGGTTTTACATGTAACCACCTCCATATTCTTCTTCCAAGAAAAATTGACCACAAGTGCTCAATATTTATGGAGATTTAATAAGTCTCTAAGGCTGTTCAAGGATAAAGAGATGTGATAAGCTTTTCAAGGGAAGTATATTTCCTTCTTAAAAATCTCAGAGTACTTCCAAAATTATAGTGAAAGGTCTTATTATGGGAGTGGGTCAGAAATGATTGAGGTTTGTGGTTGCCTAAAAGGTAGGGAGCAGAAACTACTGAATTATTAAAGAACCAGCTATCCTTCTTGTGAATTAATCTAATTTCATTTTTATGAGAAAAAAAAAAAAATGTTCCTGTTCCTATTTCTTAGTCATGGAACAAGTAGATGTATCCTAGGCCTGGCCCCATTCCAGAAACCAAGCTGGAAAAAGAACATATATGGCCATACACTTATCTTACAGTAAATACCATGGAACATACTATTTTCTCAATTTATATATATTTGGTTTAGGGTGCTTTCTAGCCTCAGATTTTTGTTCAAATTAGATGAGGTCAGAGAGAGGGCATATTTGGAGATTCTCAGGCCTAAAAGCAAATTTCAGAAATATAAGATAAGAATTGTATATAAATAGCCTAAATGACACTGTTTATTAAGTTGTAAAAAATGAGAAACCAGTACTACTTCAGCAACGGAAGAGGAAACTGAGTAAATGGTATCGTACTGTACATAATCTTCTACAGCCTGAGTTTTTGGCTCTTCTCTATAGGTGCCTTTGTGTGCCTAACCTTCTGCAGCATGCTTCGTTTCCTTGTCTGCACACTGTTTTCGAGAATACCCATGCTGATAAATGTAACTCTGATTCATTCATTTCTATGGCTCTATAGCAGTCTGATTTATAAACGTACCACTGTATATTGACTTTTTAAACTGATCAATTTTCCTAAAAGTTGGTGAAGATTTAGATTGGTTACAAATTTTAAACTGTACCCCCAGTTCTGCAATGAGCAATCTTACACTTTCACTTCAGACATCTTTGCACACGTTTCTCTGAGACATGTAACTGACTGGGGTTGTTCTGTGTTGGCATTTGTTGCTTCACTATGACTGGATATTGATATATTGCTCTCTAAAGTGAACACACCAATTATTACTCTCATCACTAGTGCAGGAAGGTTATCATTTTGCACATCTAAGTCAATATTTGGCATTTTAAAATTTTTTCACTTTTTCCCATCTGAAGGATATAAGATATCTCTTTTTGTTCCTCTTTCACATTTTTTTGTTGGTGAAGCTAATATTTTCATTTGTTTTTGACTATGCAGGGTCCCCTTCTGTGAATTTACTGTTCATATCCTTTGCTTTTTTTCCTATCAGTTTGTTTTTGCTTTTGTTTTATTCGTATGTAGAAAGTATTTTAATATTTCAGATATTAATCCTTTATTGGCTATATTCATTGTCAAGATTTTCTCCCACTCTATTGTATTTAGATTTATACTATATTTTATGATACAGAAGTGTTTATTGCGCTTGAGTGTATCAGTATTTTCCTTTGTAGTTTATGCTGTTTGTATCTTAGTTAAGGAATATTTCACTATCCAGAGATCATAATGATATTCTTCTATATTTTTTAATGTTTTCAAACTTTGCATTTTATAAGTAGACTTTAATCCACTCGGAATTTATTCTTTATATACATTTATATGTTCCAGTATTTTTCCCTTGGCTATCAATAATCTTATCAGAGCCTCTTGTATTGAATATCTATCCTTCACCTATTGATTTATATAATGCTACCTTTGATGCATATCACACTCCCACATATGCATACTTCTGTTTCTGCGTTCTCAATTTTGCTATATTGGTCTATTCATGCCCATGTCACTACTGTAGTTAAATTTTAAAAAATATTAGTGTCTGGGCAAGTCCCTATTTTGTTCTTTTTCAAAATAGTTTTCATTACCTCTGCATTTCCATATAATTCTTAGAAGTGTAATTATGCTTTATTTAAAGATTAAGTTAGGGGCCGGCCCGGTGGCGCACTGGATGGTGCGCTGCTTGGGAAGCGCGGCGGCGCTCCCGTCCGAGGGTTCGGATCCCACGTATAGACCGGTTCCCGCTCACTGGCTGAGCGAGGCGCGGGAGCAGCACCGAGGCTTGCGATCCCGTTGCCGGTCCCCGGTCCGGTGCGGGGGCAACACTGAGGGTTGCGGTCCGTTGTCGGACACGGAAAAAAGACAAAAAAAAAAAAATAAATAAAGATTAAGTTAGTAGAAATTGGCATTTTTATGATGTTGAGACCTCCTCTTTATTACATATTATATCTCTTCATTTATTTAGGTGTGCTTTTAAGTCTTTCATAAAGATATTTTATATCTTTTATTGAATTTATTACACGGTACCTTATATTTTGTTAGTACATAAATGGCCTCTTAAAATTCTGCTTTCTAATTAGTTTTTGCTGTTGTGTATGAGCACAGTTTTGTTCATTAATCTCATTTCCAGTAATCTATAATAAACTCTTTTATTATCCCTTTTATTTTATATATAGGTACTCTTTGATTTTCTATCGACACAGTCAGGTAGTCTCTGAATAATGAGAGGTAGTTCTTTTTTCTAATCATTCTACTTTTTTTTCCTTGCTTTACTACACTGACTCTGACTTCAAGTACAATAATGAATAAATGAATATAAACAATGACAGCAGGCATTCTTATCTCACACCTAATGTTAAATAAAATGCAGTAACATTTTACTAGGAAGGATCATATCTACTGTACATTTAGACAGTACATCTCTATTCCAGTTTGCTAAATTTTTTCTTTTCCATTAAGAATAAGTGTTCATTTTATCAAATGCTATTTTTTTTTTTTTTTTTGTCTTTTTTCGTGTCCGGCAACGGATCGCAACCCTCAGTGTCGCGCCCGTACCGGACCGGGACCGGCAACGGGATCGCAACACTTGGCGCTGCACCCGCACCTCGCTCAGCCAGTGAGCGGGAACCGGTCTGTATGTGGGATCCGAACCCTCGGCGGGAGCGCCGCCACGCTTCCCAAGCGGCACACTGTAGCAGTGCGCCACCGGGCCAGCCTATCAAATGCTATTTTTGCACTGATATAGATAACTGTATCACTTTTGTCTCCTAAATCATCAGTGCTGTGCTTGCTGTTTCTTACTCATGGCAAATGTTTCCTTGTGTGCTGTATTTTAGGATTTCAAGCTTATCATAAGCAGGGTTCTACTGGTAGGAATCCTGTGAGCCTATTGGGTGGCCTGTCTCTCTGGATCTTTCACTACTTCTATCACTTCAGGGTTATCACGGGTTACAAGGCCACTTTTTGTGGTAACTTCTCACCTCAAAGCTTCACAATCATGTGGGATACATGCATTTGACTTAATATACAAAATATATACAGGTCAGTATACATGCATCTCAAACTCTTGGGAGAACAGGTCCATTGCTACAAAGTGCAATTTTTTTTTTCCATTCAGAATTAAAATCAAGATTTTTAACCATATACCTATGCTGGTAATATGGCTTTTTATTTTTTTTCTTAGACCATTTTTTTAATAAGTATATGGGCCTCAAGGGTCCTGTCTTTATATTAGAGTTGCAGTTCCTATGTTGTGCCTTACATATACTGGAGGTTCAATCTCTTGTTGTTATGAATGAATTGAAACTCAACAGCCTGATTTCTAGAGACCACCAGATCCCATCTCCATCACCAGGACAGGTACAGAATTAGTTACACACTTACAGATCTGTCCTTCAGCTTCCTCTTTGTTTCTTGGCTCTGTAGATTTCCCTTAAATTCCTGTAGGTTCAACTTTACTTTTAAAAGGATGTAGGTGCTATTTTACCTGGTTTACATTTCTAGTTTTTTAATAAGTTAAATTAAGGATTTTATTTTAAAATCACATGGATTTGTAAGAAATAATGAGAAGAGATACCATTGTACTCTTTTCCCAGTTTCCCTCAATAGCAAGATCTTGCAAAACTCTAGCACAGTAACACAACCAGGATATTGACATTAATATGGTTAAAGTACAGAACATTTCTAGCATTGCAAAAATCCCTCAAGTTGCCTGTTATAGCTGCACCTCCTTCCCTCCCAACCCACCTTGTCCTTAACACGTGGAAACTACTAATCTGTTCTCCATTTCTAGAAATTTTGTCATTTCAAGAATATTACATAAGTGGAATCATATAGTATATAACCTTTTGAGATTGACTTTTTTTAACCTCATCATAATTCTATGGAGAGACAATTTTTTAACTTCATAATAATTCTCTGGAGATTCACCCAGGTTGTTGCACACATCAATGGCTCATTTCTTTTTACTGCTGTATAGTATTCCATAGTATGTAAGTACCACTATTTGTTTAACTATTCACCCACTGAAAAGCACCTGGGTTGTTTCCACTTTTCAGCTATTATAAGTAAAGTTGCTATAAACATTCATGTACAGGTTTTTGTGGGAACCTAAATCTTCATTTCTGTGGGATAAATGCCCAGGAGTACAAATGAGGCAGGACAGAACAGGGACTTGACCCAGGGAGGCTGCTTATGGAAATTCAGGCTGAGCAGACAAGCAATAGCTTAACCACCCTATCAATCATCCTGCAGCTTTTCAGAGCTCTGTGGTTTTCTGAGCAGGAAACAACACCACAAATTACGAACACCCCCTTGCTATTTGATTCTCAGAAAATAGTTTACACCTACAAAAAGGACCAAAAACCCCCTTTTTCTTTAATTCTCAGAAAAGAGCTTGCTCAAGCAAAAAGGCACCCAAACCCCTTTTCCTCCCCCTTAGTTAAGACAGAGAAACATCCCCATCCTGGAACAACATGTAAACCCTTCCCTAAGAATTCACAGAGCACTCCTCACAAGGAAATGCCTGCACACCCTTCTGTGTGTACTTTCGCTTCACAATAAATTTTGAGTGAGAGTGTGACTCTTTTGTGTGAACTTGGGAGTTACTGTGGGTTCCTGATGGGATTCTTCCCTTGGGAAATCCAAGAACCTGCATCTCCAACATCACATCTGCTGAGTTGTATGGTAGCTGCATGCTTTTCTTTTTTTATTTTTTAGAAACAGCCTGTTTTTTGGGCCGGCCCAGTGGCGCACTGGAGAGTGCGCCACTTGGGAGTGCGGCGGCGCTCCCGCCGAGGGTTCGGATCCCATGTGGAGACCGGTTCCCGCTCACTGGCTGAGCGTGGTGCGGGCGCAACACCGAGGGTTGCGATCCCGTTGCCGGTCCCCGGTACGGGCGCGACACCGAGGGTTGCGATCCCGTTACCAGTCAGTAAAAAAAAAAAAAAGACAAAAGGGATAAAAGAAAAAGAAACAGCCTGTTTTCCAGAGTGGTTATACCATTTTACATTTCTGTCACCAATATTTGAGTGATCCGGTTTCTCTGCATTCTTGCCAGCATTTCATGCTGTTAACTTTTAAAATATTTTTTAGCCATTCTGATAGGTATATAATGATATCTCTTTATGATTTTAATTTGCATTTTCTTGATAACAAGTGAGGATGAATATCTGTTATTGTGTTTATTTGCCATCTGTATATCCTCTCTGATAAAATATCACTTCATGTCTTTTGTTCATTTTCTAATTAGTTGTTTTTTAATTGTTGATATTGAGTTTTTAATATAGATATTAGTTCTTTGTCAGATATGTGGTTTGCAAATATTTTCTCCCATTGATCTGTGTGTTTATTCTCCTGCCAATACCACTGTTTTGATTACTGTAGCTATATAATAAGTCTTGATATTAGGTAAACTGATTCCACCTACTCTATTTTTTTTTCAGAATTGTTTTAGTTATTCTAGGGCCTAAGCTTTTCCGTATAAACTTTAGAATAATCTTATTTATATCTACAAAAAGATCTTACTAGGATTTTAAGACAAATTGGGTTGAGCCTATAAATCGGTTTGAGGAGTACTGATGTCTTCACTGTGTTGAGTTTCCCAATCCACGAACACAGTATGTCTTTCCATTTATTTAGATACTCTTTCATTTCTTTCATTAGCACTCTGCAGCATTAGGCATACAAGTCCTGTACATGTACTGATAGATTTACACTTATGCATTTAACTCTTTTTGAGTGACTGTAAATAGCATTATATTTCTAATTTTGGTGTCTATGTGTTCATCATTAGTAAGAGAAATACAATAGATTTTGGTATGTTTATTCAGTATCCTGGACCTTGTTGAACTCACTTTTTAGTTCAAGAAGTTATTTTTTATATTCCCCAGGATTTTCTATGTAGACAAAAATGTCATCTGCAAAGACAGTTTTATTTATTTTCTTTTCTTGCTTTATAGTAGGTACGTAGAACTTTCAGCACCATGTTGAAAAAGTGGTGAAAGCAGAAACCTTTGCCTTATTCCCAGTATTGGGGGAAAACATTCAGTCTTTTGCCATTAAATATAACATATAATGTTAGCTATAGGTTTTTAGACATTCTTTATCAAGTTCGGGAAGTTCCCCCCATTCCTATTTTTCTGAGAGTTCATCATAAATTGATGTTGACTTCTGTCAAATACTTTTTCTGCACTAATTAATTCTTTAGTCTGTTAGCTAGATGCCATTACATTAATTGACTTTGGAAGAGTGAGCCTGCCTTATATCCTTAGACTAAATCCTACTAGGTCATGGCGCACAATTCTTTTTATATGTTTCTGAATATTAGTTGATAATATTTTATTAATAATTTTTGTTTCAATTTTCATGAGATATATTATTCTGGAGTTTACTCTTTTGTATACAGAGTCATACTAAACTCATATAATGAATTAAGAAATGTTTCCTCCTCTTCTTTTTTCTAGAAGACATGGTATGGAATTGATATAAATTCTTCTTTAAATGCTTGGTAGAATTCACCAGTGAAACTATCTGGGCCTGGAGATTGATTGGGGTAACAGAATTTTTATATTAAAAATTCAATTTCTGCAATTCTGCAATAATTATGGAGCTTTTATCTATTTCATATTAAAGATATCTTTGGCCATCACCGACCAAAGAAAGGTAAGTCTTAAGAAAGCAGTGGGGAATTCCTAGAAGCAACTCAATTTGCTCTTTAGAACTCACAAAAGCTCCAGAAATGGTACATCAGATACTTCTGAAAGTGGGATAAAGTTGGGGTTGAAAATAGCAGAACTGGTTGAGAGTCTGCTTAAGAGGTAGTTAGATTCCCAGCTCTCTTCCCTTACTTTGGCAAAAGACTGCACATTATTATCTAAAGAGAGTAAAACAGAAGTTTCTGGACTGAGCAATAACTCGTACAATTAAGGGCAAGAGTACTATACTGAAAAACAGGGATTAAACTAAAATTCATTTATTTAATGCCAAGACCCCAGGTTTCTGTCCCACTTGGTTCCTAGAACATTGGAATCGGGAGAGCCTTCCCTGAGAAGTAGGAGCAGTCCAAGGTAAAACACCTAAAGACATCCTCAGGCAATGAGATGGACCAGTCACATTTCCCACCAATTAAGCTTATCGCTCCTTTCCTTAAGTATGAACAAACAAACAAGGATCACCAGAAATCTTAGAAAAGTCTCTAACATGAAATCAGTGACAAAACAAACAAAAAAACAAACAAACCAGAAAACAGCAATTTGGAAGGAACTGAGACAATGCAAGAAGAAAAAAAAGTGATTAGAAAAGTTAATGAAATTAGTGAAATGAAAATAAAAATGACGATTTTTTTCTGAATTAGTGATAGGCATATAGAAAACTAAGGAAACATGCAAAGAAAAAGACAAGGTAATTACTCACTCTAGTGAAAAGAAAACGCTCAGGAAAGGAAAAACAAGTGCAGCATATCAGCTGTGGATAGCATAAGTTACTATAGCCAAAGTTACTATACCAATACCACCTCAGGGTCACTGAGGTGTGAAACTGGAAGGGGGTGGTGCGGAGGGAGAGAGAGAGAGGAGAAGAAAAGTGGGAGGGGGAAATAAGAGAGAGGAACAAGAGGTGTAAAAGACTGCTAAATGCTCATCTTCCATAGTGTGAAGCTAATAAATAATGCCTACAACTAAACAATCAAGAAGTAGCAAAATAAACATGTTATTTAGAAATTTGAAATAAATACCAAAAAACTCAGTTAAAAGAGTTCATTGTAGGGGCCGGCCCGGTGGCGCACTGCTACAGTGCGCCGCTTGGGAGCGCAGCGGCACTCCCGCCGAGGGTTCGGATCCCACATACAGACCGGTTCCCGCTCACTGGCTGAGCGAGGTGTGGGCACGACACCAAGGGTTGCGATCCCGTTGCCGGTCCCGGTCTGGTACGGGCGCAACACTGAGGGTTGCGATCCATTGCCAGACACAAAAAAAGACAAAAAGGAAAAAAAAAAAAGAATTCATTGTAGGGCCGGCCTGGTGGCGCACTGCTACAGTGCACCACTAGGGAGTGCGACGGCGCTCCCGCCGAGGGTTCGGATCCCACATACAGACCGGTTCCCGCTCACTGGCTGAGCGAGATGCGGGTGCAACACTGAGGGTTGCGATCCCGTTGCCGGTCCCGGTCCAGTACGGGTGCGACACTGAGGGTTGCAATCTATTGCCGGACACGAAAAAAGACAAAAAGGAAAAAAAAAAAAAAAGAGTTCATTGTAGTTGCCCCCTGGGGGCTGAGGAAATGGGAGGAAGGGAATCAAGAGACTGCTGTTTTTACCACAAGCTTTCATGAGTCATTTGGCTCTTTAAACTATATACATGTACATCTTTTTTTAAAAAAAAACTTTTAAAAAATATCATTGTAAAGAGTTCATATTCCCCATAATAGCATTCAATATTCTTTTCGAAATTACCCATCCTTACCTACCCCAAAGACTCATACTATAGTCAAGCAGGTTTTTTTTTCATTGACCCAGAGATTCATTAATTTATTTATTTATGGAATAAAATTTATCCAATTTCCACTATACATTAGTAATAATATTGGGCACAGGATACAGAAAGACATGATCTATGCCACCTAAAATTTTGTGTCAATTGTACAAACAGAAAAAATGAAACAACACAGAGAAATAAACACTTTGATAAAGATACTCACAAGATTCTATGGAAACACAGGAGAGCTGTACCTGACCTAGTAAAGGATGGGAATTGTCAAAAAATGCTTAAAGGAAGAAATGGAATTTTAAAGGAGTTTTCAAGGTCAACCAGGTGTCAACTAGAAAAAAAAGGATACTTTAGGCAGAAAGAAGAGCACTGACAAAAGTGAGCACGCATGGGCCAGCCCGGTGGCGCACTGGATAGTGCGCCGCTTGGGAAGCGCAGCGGCGCTCCCGTCCGAGGGTTCGGATCCCACATACAGACCGGCTCCCGCTCACTGGCTGAGCGAGGCGTGGGAGCAACACCGAGGCTTGCGATCCCGTTGCCGGTCCCCGGTCCGGTACGGGGGCAACACTGAGGGTTGCGATCCGTTGCCGGACACGGAAAAAAGACAAAAGACAAAAAAAAAAAAAAAGTGAGCACGCATTCACTTTTTACTCCTTTGATAAACATTACTCAGGTCCTAATCACATGTTAGATACTGTGCTTTAACTTGGAATGGTGAAGTCCTTGTCCCTTCCCTGAAAGGGGTCGTATTTTGCCAACAATGATAGAGTTACAATAGACACAAGGAAGCACCAAAGAAGAATATCAAAGTTAGACCAAGGAGTCAAGAAAGCCCTCCCAAAGGAACATGACCATGAAGAATGATTAAGAACTAGCCAGATTTCACACTTAAAAAAAGACACAAAAGCATACATGATAATAGATATAGATGATTAAGACAACAGAGACACTCAAGGGGCAGATTTCGAAAAAGAAAGTAACATAACAATGCCATAGTAGAATTTTATCACTTCACTAGAAATCAACAGATCAGAAAAAAAATTCAAGTGGCAGGAAGCTTGAAAATCCAAATGCACAAGAAAATGAAAAAGAGCTGAAAGTGATTAGATAGAACATATAACCATGGAAGACAGACAGAAATAACTGGTGTCCATGAAGAAGAGGCCAGAACAAATGGGCAAAAGCCAAGAGAGGATGATATAACAGAAGAAAACTTTTCCTACAATAAAGAAGCTGAATCTGCACAACAAAAGTGACCAACCATGTTCCAGGGAAAAACACATAAATGAAATGAGACTGATAACTAGACACAGGCTTGTGAAACTCTTGAACTTAAGAAAAAAAATAAAGACTCCTACAGCCAGCCAGGTAGAACCAACAGATTATCTACAAACAAACAAACAAACAAAACCCACAAAAACCAAGCTGTCCTGAGAGGTCTGTGAGCAACACTATATACCAAACTTCATGGAAAAAGAACTTCTGAGTCTTTAGAGGGAAAGGTTATGTCTGAGAAATTTATACCCAAGTAAGACATTCACTATGTGTGAAGGGAAGAGAAAGACATTTTCAGTTACATCAGAACTCATAAAGTAAAAGACCCACAACTTTTTCCTGAAATTAAAAAGGCTCTAAAGCCATACTGCTCAAAGTATGGTCCATGGACAAGCAGCATTGACATCACCTGGGAATCTGTTAGACATGAAAGTTCTTGGGTCTCACTCCAGATCTTCGGAATCAAAGTTTATACTTTAACAAAATCCCTAGGTGATTCATATGCACATTAAAATTCCAGAAACACAGCTCAAAATATATCCCTGCCAACAAAGTGATGATTCAAAATGAGGAACCGAAAAGACTGACAATGAGCACTGAAATAATACACACATATATACACAATTAAATGGCAGCAATGGTTTGAAATATAACAATGAAAGAAAAATATAAAGGGAAAAATCTATGCCAACTTAATGAGGACAAAATCCCAAATTCTAATAACAAACCCAACATGTGCAAATGAAAAAGAAAAGCATAAAATATTAATAATCTTACATAGGGAGAAATCAAAAGAAAATATTACTGGCATCAAAAGTTATAAAATGATTATTAAAATATGGTTTTCAAATATCATAAATGTAATCATCAGTAAAATAAAAACAATATATGTATAATCTCCAGTTTACCAGAGGTAGAATTTCAGAGAAAAACATTTTTTAAAAAAAGAGAAAAAGAAAGATATTAAATAGAGATGGTAATTTGAGCACATATATTGAACTCCTTCTCTCTTACAGATTCCTAGTGAAATGATTACTCTATCACACCTGGAAATTCATAAGAGGCTGTCTACATCCAGAAACTCTGATCAAGTTTTGCCATACAAGGAGGTCAAGCAAGACTAAATTCAAGGCAAGTACACAATGTACTATTCACTGTACGTAAAGGAGAAACTTACCTTTGAAATAAGTGGAAGAGGTCCACAGGAGAATGCACCAATTCCCACTAAATTAGAGTGACAAACAATGTAGCCAATTCCTGCTAACCAATGGCATGGGAGCAGCAAGTATAAGTCAAAAAATGTAAAGGCACATAACATCTTACTGGATGGAGATCCTTATGAAACACTTGATGCCTGTATGGGATGGGGTATTCTAGAAGGTATAAGTTAAATGTAGGTGCTGCAGAGGCTATCTCTAAATAAAGGAAAACCACAAAAATCATAGAAAAGAAATTCCTTAGCACAAAGGTAATGTTCCTTCCCAGAAATGCCTTGAACTGCAGCTTCCTATTCACTGTCTATGATAACACAAAGCTGCAATCAATCTTAAGCAGTGATTCTTACCTAGACAGAAGGGCATTTTTCTTGTGGAGAGCCAGAACTGCATATAGAAGCTACTTGGTCAAATTCTGACTCTAATCCAGATCCCTGATGCTTAGAATACAGCAACTTGGAGATAAACACACACAAACATGCACACCCATATTGTGTGTGTATGTATACATGTACATATATACAGTACACAGATACATACATATATGCAGATACTTTTAAATTTTACTCTTCTTTTTCCAACTTCTTAAATGGAAGCTTGGACTGTTGATTATTTTCAGCCAAATCTTTTCTAATATGTGCATTTGAGGCTATAAACTTCTCTATAAGGATAGATTTAGGTGCATACCCCAAATTTTCATACACTGCATTTTTATGATCTCTCTTGATTTCTAATAATGCTTCTTTCCTTAAATTCTGTATTGTCTGATATTATTAGTACAGCTACCAATTTTCTTTTAATTAGCATTTGCATGTTATAGCTTTTTACCCCATGCTTTTATGCTGTTTTTCAGTGTCCTTGTATTTAAGGTTTGTCTCTAAACAGCATATAATTTTTGTTTTACAGCACAACGATCCTTGTCTTTTAACTGGAGTAGTTAGTCCACTTATATATAATGTAAAAACTGATATATTTAGGGATTCAGGTCTATCATTTGTTTTCTATTTGTCACACTTGCTCTATGTTGTTTTCTTTCTTGACTCTTTTGAATCAATCAAGTATTTTATCATTATTTTGTATCACCCCTGTGAGAGCTGACTAGTTACACATCTTTTTTAATGTTTTGAATGGTAACCCTAGAAATTAAATGTGCATAGTTGACTTTGAAAAGTTGAATGTAAATTAGTTACTTTTACTATTTTCTGAGCCATTGAAGAATATTAGAACACTTTAACTCTGTTTACTCCCTTCCCAAATTTTATACTATTGTTTCCCCATTTTTAAAAATTCTACATATATTTAAACCCCACACATTACTATTATTGCTTTAAACAGTTAATATTCATTTATATTTATGCTCTACATTGCTTTTCATTTCTTCTTGCATTTCCATCCTCCATATGAGATCATTTTCCTTCTACCCGAGGAACTCCCTTTAGCACAAGCCAGATGGTAAAGAATTTTCTCAGTTTTTGTTTGTGTGAAAATATCTTTATTTAACTTTAACTTTTGAAGGATGTTTCTGCTGGATAGATAATTCTAGTGTAGTAGTTATTTTCTTTCAATATATTAAGCTTTTCTTTGTATTACCTTCTAACAAGAGGCTGTCAGCCTTATTCTTGCTCCTTTGAAGGTGATGTGTCTTTTCTCTTTGGCTTCTTTTAATATTTTACTATGATGGGCTTATGAATGTTTATTCTGTTTGGGTTTGCAGAGTTTCTTGAATTTGTGGCTTGACAGCTTTCATAAATTTTGGAAAATTCTTGGTTACTATTTCTTCAAATAGTGCATCAACTTTGTTGTCTCTCTCTCTTTTCCTTTTAGGACTCTACCTACAAATGTTTTATACCTTTTCACCTTGTTCCATATATCTCTTATTCTATTTTATGTGTTTTCCCCTCTGTGAGTTAGCCTGGATATTTCCTACAAACCTATACACTCTTCTATTGTTTCTAATGCTGCCAAGCTCATCTATTTAGTTCATAATTTCAGTTACCATATGTTTCTGTTCTAAAATTTCCATTTTATTCTATTTTATGGATTCCAGTTCAGTGGCAAAATCCTGCATTTTGTCATCTACTTTCTTAGGCATATTCATTACAGGTTTTGTTTTGTTCTTTTGTTTTGTTATTCAGCACACATGTCTAATAATTTGATTACCTGTTTCTAGTGTCTCTTTTTTCTCTTGATCCTGTCTCATAGTAAGATTGGTAATGTTTTAATGAATTATGGGCATGGCCTATCAAAACTCATAGAGGCTCTGGTTGATGTCATCTTCCTCCAGAGTGGTTTTTATTTTTTAAGCTACTTGATGACAGTTGGAATAGCAGATGATTTTAGCAATTAAATTAGAGTTGAGCTAATTCAAGACTATGTGTCAGTCTATTTGGAACTGGTTCTACCTCCCTCCTAGAGTATGGTCCTTCCATAATCCCAACTGATCACCTGAGGTGTTTACCAGGTTTTTGAACCCCAATTTTTATGTTCTCAGCACCACAAAATTGCCAATAAATCTACTTAGTTTCTCAGCATCTTAACAACTACTTACTGCTTGGCTTCTCTGCCTCTTACTGCCAAAGATTTGGTGAATTCCTGGATGAAAAATATGACTCAGATAGTCACTTTTCTGCATATCCCTTCTTTCAGGGATCTTGGACCCTAATGTTCTGGTTCCATGGCTATGTTTTATTCTCAATTTCTGATTCCCATTGTCCATCACTGGATTGTTAATATCTGTAATAAAGTTTTTATTTTTCCAAGTGAAATGAGATAAATAAGGGCAAAACAGTGGGTTTTCATAAATCTAAATAAATTCAATTTAAAAGATCTTTTAATCTAAGATTATGTCCTACTTTTTAACACTTAAATGAAAAGATTCTTCTGGCATGCCAGGGAGTAGGTAAGGAGAGAGCTATGACTCAAGTGGCCAATTTAGAGGCAGCCTCTGCCTCCTGGCAGAAGACAGGAGCATCCACAGTGTCCTAGGAAGAAGCCATGGGCAGCATCCACCACCAAACAGAAGGCAGGAGCACTCATGGCATCCTAGGTAGGAACCATGGGCAGCTCCCACCATATGGCAGAAGGCAGGAGCACTCAGGGTCCTAGGCAGGAGCCGTGGGCAGCCTTCCCCCACCTGGCAGAAGGCAAGAGCGTGCTGAAAACACTGACACTACCACAGCCACTGCCACCAAAAGGGTAGCTCACTGCCACAGTAGCAGCCACTGTCACCATGCAGGCAGCCCACTGCCTACTTGACTGCATTGACACAAGGTGAGTTACCAGTGGAGACCAGAAAAAGAAGAGGAAGTCTCTCTCCTCAAAGCCCATTCCAGAGTAATAGAAGAAGCAACTGCTCTACCAGATGACCAGACACCAACACAGAGATACTAGAAATACTAAATACCAGGAAAATATGACACCACCAAAAGAATATATTAATTCTCAAATACCACAGCCTATATGACAGGAAACCCTTGACATGATTGAAAAGGAATTCTGAGCAACAGTCTTAAGGAAAATCACTAAGCTAGAAGAACACTCAGTTAGATAACATAATGAAATGAGAAAAAAAATCCAGGATATGAAAGAGGAAATTTACAAAGAAATTAATGCCTCAAAAAAGAATATAGCAGAACTCATGAAACTAAAAGATTCATTCAACAAAATAAAAACCATGACCGAGAGCTTAAGCAGCAGGCTACAACAAGCAGAAGAATTTCTGATCTCAAAGATAGTCTTTTCAAAATAACCCAGGCAGAGAAAAAAAAGGAAAAAGAATTTTCAAAACTGAAGAAAATCTAAGAGAGATAAAAGACAACCTTAAGCACACAAACAATTCTAATCATGGGTGTTCCAGAAGGGGAGGAGAAAGGAAAAGGGATGGAAAAACCTATTCAACAAAATAATAATGGAAAACTTCCCTGGTATAAGGAGAGACACAGACCTTCAGATCTAGGAGGTTGAAAGATCACTAAACAGATTCAATCCAAAAATATCGTTTCCAAGACACATTATAGTCAAACTGGCAAAGCTCAAAGACAAAGAAAGAATCCTGAAAGCAACAAGAGAAAAGTTCCAAGTCACCTTAAGGGAGTCCCTATCAGACTAACAGCAGACTTCTCAACAAAAACCGTACAGGCCAGAAGAAAATAGGAAGATATATTCAAAATAATAAAAGACAAAACTGCCAGACAAGAATACTATAACCAGCAAGGCTATCCTTCAGAAATGAGGGAGAAATAGTGTATTTTCCATACCAAAAAATAATAAAATTGTGGGAGCTCACCACCACATGATCAGCCCTGAAAGAAATCCTCAGGAGAGTCCTGCATCTGGAATCTGAAAAATGATAATCACTACCACAAATACACAAGAAAGAACAAAACCCAGTGGTAGAACAAAAATGCAAACAAGAAAGAGAAAGAAACTGAATCTTATCACCTCAAAAAACAAAGAAACATCAAAGACAAATAATAGAAGGGGAAGAAAGGAACAAAAGATATTTAAAATATCCAAATGAAAATCAATGAAATGCCAGGAGTAAGACAATACCTTTCAATAACAAGCCTAAATGTAAATGGATTATACTCCCCACTCAAAAAACACAGACTGACTGACTGGATTAAAAAGCTAGACCCAACTGCATGCTGTCTTTAAGAGATTCACCTCACCTGTAAAGACACACACAGACTAATAGTGAAGGGACAGAAAAGGATATACTACACAAATGGAAACCAAAATGAGCAGGCATAGCTGTTCTTATGTTGGATAAAATAGATTTTAAACCAAAAACCATAAAAAGAGTCAAAGAAGGCCTCTATATAATGATACAAGGATCTATCCAGCAAGAAGACCTACCAATCACAATTATATATGCACCCAATACTTGAGCACCCAGATATATAAAGCAAACACTATTAGGCCTAAATAAAGAGACAGACCGCAATACAATAATAGTAATAATAGGTAGGACCTGAATACCCCTCCCTCAGCACTGGAAAGTTCTTCTAGGCAACAAATCAACAGAAAAACACAGGATTTAAACTATACCTTAGACCAACTGGACCTGGCAGATATCTACAGAACATTTCATCCAAAAACTACAAAACATACATTCTTCTCACCAGCACATAGAATATTCTCCAAGACAGACCACATGTTAGGTCACAAATTAAGTCTCAACAAATGTTTTAAAACTGAAATCATTTCAAGTGCCTCTTCAGACCACAATGGATTAAAACTAGAAATCAATAACAAGCAAAACTCTGGAAACTATACAAATACATGAATATTAAAAAACATGCTCCTGAATAACCTATGAGTCAATGAAGAAATTAAACAAGAAATCAAAAAGTTTCTTGAAACCAATGAAAAAAATAAAGACATATCATACCAAAACCTGTGGGACACTGCAAAAGTAGTATTAAGGGGGAAGCTTATTATGATAAACACTTACATCAAAAGAATAGGAACATTTCAAATAAACAACCTAATGCTACATCTCAAAGAACTAGAAAAAGAAAAACAATCCAATGCCAAAATTAGTAGACAGAAAGAAATAAGATCAGAGGAGAACTCTATGAAACAGAGACCCTCAAAAGTGAATCAAAAGATCAATGAAACAAAAATTTGTCTTTTTGAGAAGATCAAAAAAATAAGCAAGCCATTAGCTAGGCTAACTAAAAAAAGGAGACAGAAGGCCCAAATAACAAAAATCGGAAGTGAAAAAGGAGACATTACAACCAATACCACAGAAATACAAAGAATCATTAGAGACTATTATAAACAACTACATGCCTACAAATTTGAAAACCTGGAGGAAATGATAAATTTTTGGACACATACAAACTACCAAGATTGAACCAAGAAGAAATAGAAAACCTGATCAGACCAATAATAAGCAATGAGATTGAAGCAGTAATCAGCAGTCTCACAACAAAGAAAAGCCCAGAACTGGATGGCTTTACTCCTGAATTCTACCAAACCTATACAGAGGAATTAGTACCAACTCTCTTCAAACTAAGCCAAAAAATTGAAATACAGGGCATTCTCCCAAACTCATTCTTTGAGGCCAGCAGCACCTTGATACCAAAATCAGACAAAGATGCAACAAGAAAATAAAACTACAGGCAAATATCTTTGATGAACATAGACACAAAAATCCTCAACAAAATACTATCAATCAGGATACAGCAACACATTAAAAGATTATACACCACAATCAAGTGGGATTCATCCCAAGGCTGCAAGGATGGTTCAACATACACAAGTAAATAAATGTGATAAACCACATCAACAAAATCAAGGAAACAACCATATGATTCTCTCAATAGATGCAGAAAAAGCCTAAGACAAATTTCAACATCCTTTCATGATAAAGAGTCTCAGCAAATTAGGTACAGAAGAAAAGTATCTCAACACAATAAAAGCCATACACGACAAACCCACTGCCAATATCATCCTGAACGGTGGCTTTTCCCTTAAGAACAGGAACAAGAAAAGTATGCCCACTCTCACCACTCCTATTTAACATAGTATTGGAAGTAATAAACCAGAGCAATCAGGCAAGAAAAAGAAATAAAGGGCATCCAAATTGAAAAGGCAAAGTCAAACTGTCCCTATTTGCAGATGACATTATCCTATATATAGAAAAACCTAAAGATTCTACCAACAAACTCTTAGAGCTGATAAATGATTTCAGTAAAGTTGAAAGATACATTATCAAAATGCAAAAATCACTAGCATTTTTACACTCCAACACTGAACTACTAGAGAAAGAAATCAAGAAAGCTAACCTATTTACAATACTCACCAAAAAAATAAAATACCTAGGAATCGATTTAACCAAGGAGGTGAAAGATCTCTACAAGGAGAACTACAAATCTCTGCTGACAGAAATTAGAGAGGACACAAAAAGATGGAAAGACATTCCATGCTCTTGCACCAGAAGAACTAAAATTGTGAAAATGTCCCTACTACCCAAAGCCACTACAGATTCAATGCAATCCCCATCAAAATACCAATGACATTCTTCACAGAAATAGAAAAATAATCCTAACATTCATATGGAACAACAAAAGACTCTGAATCGCTAAAGCAATCCTGAGCAAGAAAAATAAAGCCAGAGGCATTACTCTACCTAACTTCAAATTATACTACAAAGCTACAGTAACCAAGACAGCTTGGTACTGGCATAAAAACAGACACTCAGACCAATGGAACAGAATTGAGAACTCAGAAATCAACCCACATACTTACAGCCAACTGATACTTGACATGGCCAACAGGAGCATGCTTTGGGGAAATGACAGCCTCTTCAATGAGTGGTGCTGGGAAAACTGGACACCCACATGTAAAAGAATAAAACTAGACCTGTACCTCTCACTATATACCAAAATCAACTCAAAATGGATTAAAGACTTATACATAAGACCTGAAACTATAAAACTACTAAAAGAAAACATAAAGGAAACACTTCAGGAAGCAGGACTGGGCAAAGACTTTATGAATATGACTCTCGAAGCACAGGCAACAAAAGGAAAAATAAATAAATGGGATTATATCAAACTAAAAAGGTTCTGCACAGGAAAAGAAGCTGTTTACAGAGCAAAAAGACAACATACAGAATGGGAGAAAATATTTGGAAACTATGCATCTGACAAAGGATTAATATCCAGAATATACAAGGAACTCGAACAACTTAACAGTAAAAACACAAGCAACCCGATTTTTAAAATGGGAAAAGAAACTGAATAGGTATTTCTCAAAGGAAGATATACAAATGGCCAACAGACACATGAAAAAAATGCTCAACATCACTAATCATCAGGGAAATGCAAATCAAAACCACATTGAGATATCACCTCACTCCAGTTAGACTGGCCAATATAAAAAGATAAAGAATAACCAATGCTGGCAAGGATGTGGATAAAGGGGAACCCTCCTACACTGTTGGTGGGACTGTAAATTAGTGCAGCCATTATGGAAAATGGTACAGAGCTTCCTCAAACAACTACAGATAGAATTGGCATACAATCCAGCAATCCTGCTGCTGGGTGTATACCCAAAGGAATGGAAATCATTACGTCTGAGGGATACCTACACTACCGTGTTTATTTCAGCTCTATTTACAATAGCCAAGATTCAGAACCAACCTAAATGTCCATCAATGGATGACTGCCTAAGGAAATGTGGTGTATCTACACAGTGGAATACTACTCTGCCATAAAAAGGAATGAAATTCTGCCATTTGGAGCAACATGGATGAACTTAAAGAAGATTACGTTAAATGAAATAAGCTGGGTACAGAAAGAGAACACATGTCCTCACTCATAAGTGGGAGAGAAGAAAGAAGGAAAGGGAAGAGAAGGGGAAGGCAGGGGAGGGAAAAGAAAGGAAGGAAGGAAGGAAAGAAAGAAAAAGAAGGAAGAAAGAAACAACAATTACAATAATTACTTGAACTTTCAAAAGGAGAATAACAGATCTGAGGCCACCAGATGTGGGCAAGCAGCCAGGGAGGGATTAGGGAGAAAAAAAAAAAGAGGCCTAGTTCTCACACTTTTATTCAAGTAAACAAATTCAAAGATAGTATATTTTCATTTCAGAAACTTTTCAAAGTAACTCCATAAATATTTTAAGTGAAAATTTAAATAATGAATAAAAACTATCCAACTGAAGTTGAAAAAAAAATGAAAAGACTGCTTATAATTCTTTTTTTTAAAGTTTGTAATGGTAGACCATAGTTGGCTTTTGTTTTCTCGTTTTCCTTTTCATCCTTGCTTGGCCAGTTAAAAAACTGACATACTATGCAGCCCCAAACATGCTGTTTGGAAACTTTATTAATGTTTGAAATTCAAAAGTCTGAGAATCAGATCCCTTTCCTTTGCCTACAAATCTGTTCTCTTCTTCAACATTGGCCCGTTTTGTTTTCTCTCTTGTCCACTATTCTTCAGACATAAAAGCCCTTTTTCATTTCTTGCTCCAGTGCCTTTACATATGCTGCTCCTACTGTCTGAAAAATTTTTTTCTCATAATTGACATCTTCTCAGCAATAAGGTCTTAGCGTAAACATCCCCCTAGCACAGAGTGCTGCCCTAACCACTTTATCCATCCCCTTGACCCAGTTTTTAATTATACATAATTTGTATTTATTTATTTATTTATTTAAATTTATCATTATACAATGTAGTTGATTTTTGTGATCCTTTACCAATTCCTCCCTTTCCCCACTTCCTCTACCCCTTTCCCACTCCCATCAACATCACATCCGTTCTCTTCTCTTAACAAGTTCAAGAAATTATTGTGATTGTTGTGTCTTTTTTTTCTATTTGTTTATTTATTTATTTATTTTTGTTAGCTCCCACATATAAGTGAGGACATGTGGTATTTCTCTTTCTGTCTGAATTATTTCACTTAACATAATTTTCTCTAAACTCATCCCTGTTGCTGCGAATGGTACTATTTCATTCTGTTTTATAGCAGACTGGTATTCCATGGCATAGATATACCATATTTTCCTCATCCACTCATCCGATGATGGGCATTTAGGCTGATTCCAACTTGTGGATATTGTAAATAGAGCTGCAATAAACATGGGAGTGCCGGTATCCCTGTAACATGATGATTTCTATTCCTTTGGATATATACCCAGCAGTGGGATAGCTGGGTCACATGGCAGTTCTATCTGAAGTTGTTTGAGGAATCTCCACACCATTTTCCATAGTGGCTGCACCATTTTACAGACCCAGCAACAGTGTAGGGAGAGTTCCCCTTCCTCTGCATCCTCACCAGCATTTGTTATTCCCGGTCTTTTGGATATTAGCCATCCTAACTGGGGTGAGATGATATCTCAATGTGGTTTTGATTTGCATTTCCGGATGCTGAGTGATGTTGAGCATTTCTTCATGTGTCTGTTGGCCATTCGTATATATCTTCCTTTGAGAAATGCCTATTCAGCTCCTTTGCCCATTTTTTAATCAGGTTACTTGTTTATAATTTGATTGCTTACTTGTTAAGTGTTTGTCTCCTTGGACTGAAAGAACCATGTGGGCAGTATCTGTGTTAGTTTAATTTGCTAGCGTTGAACTCCTTACCCACATCAAGGGCATAAAATGGGTCTGAAGCTAGAGACTTAGAGGAAAGACTTCTGAAGACTTCATTGAGAAAGCTATGCTATGAGCCCCAGTCTCACTCTGCTCCAACAAGAAGGAGAAGGGACAAGCTGCTAAACCCAAATCAAGGAAAGACACGTTAGGGACATCAGTTGAAGAGGTCGATATGTATTTCTTACAGTTGGTCAGTGTGTAATTTACACCTGAGAATTTTAAGGGCTGACAGACCAGCTGCAGTGGCCCATGTAAGCAGAGTAGGTGTTGCTGCACTGGCTTCCTGAAACTTCCAGAGTATGGTTAGCAAAGTTCACATAAGGGCCTCCCGGGAACCAGATGTGGGCGCATGCATGAGACAGCCACCATGGGGTCATCTCAGGAATTACCAGGGCAGGCATTGAGGGCTGAGTACGTGTAAACCAGAAGCTGGGAGTTGGCCTAGCTGTCCCAGAACTGAGGAAAGAGCAGTATTACCAAGACAAAGCATTTCAAATAGTGCATATCAAGGAAATGGGTGGCAAGAGATCCCAAAGGATTTGGGAGGGCAGGAGCAGCATCTTAGGAAAATCCATTGAAGTGCTCTCAATAGCAAGCTTTAAACACCAGCCCAACCAGAAAGCCCAGCACCTGTGCCCAACCGTGAAGTCAAGTAAGACCTGTCCTGCCTCTCTTTTCTCTCTTGCTCAAATCTCCCTTTCTGGGTTGTAGAAAAGACAGAAGAAGCTGAGCAACTGCTCTTCCTGACCTGCAGCATTTTCACCATCAACAGACCCCAGTTGGGAAAGAGAAGACATAAATTCACACTCACTGTGAGATGTATCACTTGGCAAAATTAGATTCCAAGCAAAATCAAAGTAGTTTTAAAAATTAATCAAATAATAAATGAATACGTAAGCATTTTGTTTGTATTGACAACAGGATGAGAGTGGTCATTCATGGTCCTTAATACATTCCTCTAAAATCTTTTTAACAAGCACAAGTATACACTACTAAAAAAAAGACAAATGCAAATAAATAAACCCCACTCCTTTCCCACTCTCACTCTACCATTAATTGCAAATTATTCCAACTCCTCAGACTTGGAGGTTAGAGAGAGGTGCCAAAGTCCTGCCTTCCCCACTCCAGTTTCCAGGCTGGAAACCTCTTCCTCCAGTGACTGGCCAGGAGTGGGAAAGATCTGATCCTCTGAATAGGAGGCCCCTCTCCTTCTCTTGCCCACAGGGATCTGACCTTCCTATTGCCGGCCTCAGCAGGATAACACTCAGCCGTATCCCACTACAACACGTATCCCCAACATTCTTCCACACAGCATGACACAGGCAGCAGGGCCTTTATTTCCCCACTAACATGAAAACATGGGGAAGCAGGCATACCACTTTGTCTTTGCAAGACCAATCCCTGCATTTGGCTCTACCGCTTTACTATAAGAAGGTTCGATGAGCTGAGCTAGACCTCGCCCTGGGGTGATCCTGGGGTGATGCTGCTGCAGTGCTCCAGCAGTCTTCCCATGCCTTCCTGGGGTGGACGAAGAGCCTCCGTCTCAAAGGCCACATGTACAACCTCTCACTTGCCCTGCTCTGCACTGTCTCAAGGAAACTGGAGGACATGCTTGGTCACTGGTTAGTTTGTCATAAAACAGCAACCTCGATGAAATACAAACTAGAGCCCAAATATGTTCTCCTTGCATTTCTGCTCTATCCCTTGAGGCTAATGAACCGAAGTCAATTTACTCTCTCACCTTCCAACATCCCAAACCAGAAGATGGCTGCCGTGATCGTGGAGTCTCCTTTGTCCAGGACCAGCGTGTCAGGTCCCGTCAGCCCGGCTCTCTGTCTTACCTGAGAGCTGAAGTAAAATCCTTGGCTGGGATTGAAACTGCCCCGTGAAGAATGACCTCAAATTGTCTCAAAGGCAATGATAAGTGCAGGCTTGTTGCAAACTTATGGGTTTTTTTTTAATAGGCTTATCTTACATTTTAGCAAATATTACTTAATACAAACACATCTAAGATGTGAAAACAGAACTTACATTACCATCTTTATCAATGGGTTGCTCAGAGTAACTGAACAGGAAATGAATTAAAACCGCAGTAACTCAAGAGCAGAACCCAGAAGACTTGGTCTCTTACCCCAAGTCTTCTGACAACTTTGGGCCAGGGACTTAATGTGCCCAGCTTCTCCTTCCTCAAAGCCCAAAGTGTCTCAGGCCTCTGGCTCCTACGAGCTGAGAGCCTCATGTGGATGGGGTATGGCCACACCCACAAAAACAGGACCATTACTATTCATATATGGTAACGTGGGGTTGACTAATATTTAGACATAACAGAGGTTACACCACCATCATAGGATGGTCCAAAGCCTGGTCAAGTTGACTGCCTCCCCACCCACCCAGAGGACTGACTCATCCTACACAGAGAAAGTAAAGCCACCGCTGACCTCCCAGCCAAGCATCTCCGTAGAGAATAGGATGCTCCTCCCCCGCAGGTCCGGGAGCAGTCACTCCAGTTGCCCCAGGCATCCCAGTTGCCATCTTCCTCTTCATCTGAATGAGTGTTTCTTGAGGTCTAGATGTGAAAAAATGCAATAAATTATAGACAAGTGTGGAATAAATATCCCAAAGCTTGCTCACAGTTATACCAGAGTCGTCTTCTAAGCTCTTTACAAAGAAGAAAATTGCCTTAAAATGCTTTGTTTTGGAATGGCTGCACTAAAAAAACCACTTAAGAGAGGCTTATATAAAAATTATTTGGCACCTGTTTGCCTTTCCACCTGAAGAAGGTTTTGTCCAAATGGCTTCTAAGCTCAGTTTCATACCTGAAATTTTATCATTCCTAAATTTAAATAAATTACCTAAATACCAATTTCTTTTTATTATTATTCTGTCTTCTAACTTACATAGCAATGCCCCAGCTTGTATCTGAGAAGTGATCACCATTGAAATTCTGACTTGCTTGTCCATCAGGAAGACAGGTAGTAACTTGCAAGAAGCCTTCTTCCATGAGGATATGTGGAACCTCCCCAGAGAGGCTCCATCCCAGGAAAATAAAGTCAGATGGACAAGCTTGGCTAAGTTATAAATCTTTTGGGGTCCAAGAAAATAGGGAAGGGTCAATTATGAGTAGAGTTTGGTTTCATTTGTCTCCTGGACTTGCCACCACTAACATATCAGGACACTCTAGAGAAGACAGGAGACAGGGAGGTACAGTGAAAAATATATAGATAGCTGTAAATACAGATGTGAAAAGAAATGAAGCTTATTACTTAAAGTTACAAAAGTTTACTAAGGGACCTAAGTAGACTTGAGTAAACGGAGAAACCACCATAGTCCCAAAAGGGTAGACTCAGCACTGTAGAATGGTAATTGTCTTTAAATTAATCTACAAATTAACAGCAATTCCAATCAAAACCCCCAAAAGGAAAGTTTTGGAGACCCAACAAATGATTCTAAAATTCATCTAGTGGAGTATAAGTTCATCCAACGAAAAACCATTAAACTAAGAGAGAGATCTGTAGGAAAGACCTTCGAAAGTGCAATGAAGAAATAATAAAGCAGAGAGGGGGTTTCCCAATAATTTTCACTCAAGTCTCACCAGTCCGCGGGTTTTATGGCTTCTTGCCAGTCTACCTATTTACAGCACAGTAAGCGGTGCTACTAGAGGCAATATTTCAGTAACAGTGAAGTGAAAGGAAAGGATAAATATCTGGCGACTGATCAAATCTGTCATCAGGAATAGGGGCTAATTAAACCCACACTATTTACTGTTCTAATTAGACCACTGTTCAGTTCAATGTTCTACACTAAACGTCACCAAACATAACTGCATCCTGCCTATAACATAATATAAAGTCTTAATTCATAAAAAATACAATAAGCAGTTTAATACATTCATCTTGACATTTAGGTTAGGTAAGTCCAAATCATTTAGGCAAATGTTTAAAATATACACAGCTGAAACTGATTTTTTCCTTTTGTCACTTGATATACTGATAGGTTGAATGCGAAAAGTTGAAAAACATCATCATATTTATTTTTAAATGAAAGTTGAGAGTTCTTTGCAATATTGTTTTAATTTGTTTTTATTCCCTCTATCCCATCTGTTCAGTTTATAGTTAAAATCAGGTTTCTTTCCATAACTTCTCCACCTTTACTTACAGGAAAAAAAAAAAAAAAAAAGGAATCGATTCTAAAACAACTAAAATAGACATGTTATAAATGCAAGTATTTAGTTTCTCTGTTTGGATTGGTAAGACATTTTTCCCTTAAGAAAATAGAGAGAAAATGGCATCTCAAGAGGGATCCTTGAGTTCTTCTCCTCTCCTTGGCTAGGAAGAGGATGGTTGGACTTTGATTTGAAGCCCCAATGCCGTTTTCTCTCCAGCAACCCTCCCTCCCTTTTCATGTATTCTTCCTTACCCAAAGAGTAGCAATAATATCCCAGATTTCTACCCAGTTCTCCTCTGCCCTTTGATCCTAGCAGAATGATGGTAACACAAATATTCAGAAAGAACTCGGTCGAAGCAGAATGAAGTGCCACCAGGGTCATTTCTGAAAGTGTATGCTTGTGTATTCTTCCCTATAGTGAAACAGAACCTGCTTCCCTGGAATTCCCATCCCTCCAGAACAACGAACAGGGAATTTCAATCCTCCTCTGTGGAAGAGCCCTTCTCAAGCTTTCTCAAAGCCTCCAAGATCTGGCTAATACCCCAGTGCCTTTTACTCTCCCAGCTCTTTCACAACTATGTTCTTTCGCTCTCTGCACACACTTAAGATTGCACATTTTTAATCTTAAAATGTAATGTCCAGAATACAACACTGTTTCTGAGAAGAACAGAGGCCATACATTGTCCCCATGATCCAGGTTTCTTTTTATGAAACCTAAGTTTCCTCCCTCCCTCCCTTCCTTCCTCCTTTCTTTCCCTCCTTTCTTCCTTTTTCAGCCACACCATTTATTGGAACTTGCTACGGACGCAGTATCACATAACGGTTAAAAGCTGTTTGACTCGGGGTAAGTTTCTTAACCTTTCTAAAACTCATCTATCAAATGGAGATAATAATCTTTGCCCAAACAGGATTTAAACAAAATAACACATATAAAGTAAATCACACAGCATCTCCATCAGTGTAGTTGGTGAATGTCTCAATAAGTGTAAGTTACTGTTCTTCTTCAAAATAATGTCTTTTGCAAAACAACGACGGTGGAGCCAGCTCTCTCCCATTTGACTTAACATTAATCACTACTGAATTTCTTCTTGTTGGTTTTGGCCCAGAATATCAGGCTGTTGAGATCTGTCTGAAGCCTGATCCTGTCACCCCATCCATGAGCCACTTTGCTCAGCTCTGCAGCTTCCATGTCTTCACCCAAGTCGCTGATAAGCGTGCTGGACATGGCTCCGTAATCTTACAGAATTCCATGAAAGCATTTTTCTGTTTTTTTAAAGTAGTAAGCCAGCCATAATGCCAAGTAAGCAGCCAAGTAATCAGACTTGGAATCTGTGAACATAGTTTAATGTTACAATAAAAATACAAAATAATACCAACCGCTATCATCAAATGTCAGGAGGCAGAAAGGGCTGTGGGGAGGGAGAAATCAGCCACGAGGAGGAACTGGATCAGGCAGGATGAAGTCTGTATTTTGGGGCTGCATGGTGGTGGTGAGCCTCTTAAGAGAGGTATGTAGCAGCCCCACTTTAGCCAGCCCGAGCTCTGAAATCTAGTGACAATAAAAGATAGCTAACTGATATCAGCTCAATCTTGGCCTAATGGTAACCCAGAAGAGGCAACCTCTATGTTTATCCGTTGGGTACCACTGCTTCCAATTCCCCCTTTTCAAACATCTCTTTAAGCTATCTTAAGTAATTATTTAAATTTGATGTTATTACTACTTTATAAGGTAACCTGTTATCTGAACCCAATCCAAGTGTTGTTATCTGAACTCAATCCAAGTGTGATTCAGCCAACATCTTATCACTCTGTGACCTTGCCTGGAGGCCAGACTAGGAGGCAGAGCCTAAAGGCAGACCTGAAGAATTTTGTCCTACACAGAGTGAGTATTGTATGCTAGTTCTTTTCCTGCCTTCTCTCTAACCTCCTCAGCAAGCCCCATTCTACAGCTCAACAACTGTAGCTTTGACATCCACGTGTGTCCAAGGCATGGGGGAGTCCTGGCAGAAGCCCTTTCTGTCTTACCCCAGACAAAGCCTGCATTTTCCTTATGGACATCTGCGTGTTTTCTTCCCTGATTCTCAACTTCCCTTCATGACCAGGAATCCAGTCAAATCAGCAGCCGAGCTATCATCACTCAGAGTTAGCATTTCGCATCTTGGATCAAATACATCTGCTGCTGAGATCCGCTTGACCACAGCATTCCTTCGATATCTCAATGAAGTCTTTCACTTTATGTCCCCTCTCTATTGCAAGCAGAGCTACGTTTCTGCTTTTCAAAAGTATTTCATTTGATCTCGGTGATTTCATGAAGAATGCATGTTCCGGACCAACGTTCACAAACTCAGATGTTTTTATTCACGTTCTCACACAGACACATACCAAGGGCTTGCTAAATCAAAGCTCTGTGCTTGGTGTCTGGGGAGGACGGGTGTGGCTATGACCCCCAAGTAGCTCACAAGTCAGTGAGCAGCAGGTGACAGAGGCAAAGGGGTGTGATGAGACTGTCAATCCTTAGTTGTGGAGAGCAACAGACACTAGGGACACAGAGAGGAGACGCTGAAACGGGAGCAATTTCTACCGTGGTTCGGAGAGCTGGGACACATACATTCCATGGAACAAACCAGTTCCGCTGGGACCATGGGCAGAGCCCATCAATGACTCTCAAATGACAGGTTACATGTGACCTCTTATATTTTTCTCATCTCTATTTTCTAATTGTGATGGAATTACAAACACTTTTAATTTTTTTCTCTTTGCTCATCTATATTTTCTTTTTTTTTTTTTCCTTTTTGTCTTTTTTCGTGACCGGCAACGGATCGCAACCCTCAGTGTTGCGCCCGTACCGGACCGGGACCGGCAACGGGATCGCAACCCTCGGTGTTGCTCCTGCACCTCGCTCAGCCAGTGAGGGGCCGGTCTGTATGTGGGATCCAAACCCTTGGCGGGAGCGCCGCCATGCTTCCCAAGCGGCGCACTGTAGCAGTGCGCCACCAGGCCGGCCCTGCTCATCTATATTTTCTAATGTCATACAATGAACTTGTATAGTTTGTGCAACAAAACACTCAATAAAAGTTCATTTTTTTAAGAGAAAAAAATAAACACTAAAGGGAAACGTATGAAAACACATCCCAAGAAACAATATGTACTGTGTGCCATTTGTTTAAAACTAACAGGCTTAAAGATCTGTTAGGAAATCATATTTTTCTAAGTAAAGGTCTAGCTAGGGAATATGTTGGATGAAAAATTACAAAAAGATACTGTTTACTGATTATATAATGAACTGGTAAAGGCCAAGAATATTATAGGAGTAAGTGTGTTCACAATCTCATAACGACCAGAGTACTGCTTGCCTTTCTTGGATCTCCATGCATAAATCAAATCATAAAATACTTTCCTGTCAAGTCCCTAAATCTATGACTTATAATAAATAGTACAGTTCAACTACTCTTGCTAAAACATTAGTAATTAAACACAGATTTCACATATAAGGTCACTTATTGGAAATGCTATATTAACAGCTCCATATTAAAAACAACCCAAAATAAAATGAGTTCCACTGGGATATTACTTCCCAGACATCAAATAAATGTTCATTCCAATGTTACCACAAAGGTTATTTAAGGAGATCTCAAACAACCCTGATTTTGTTAACAGTAAATACATACTTTCTGGTTAATACTACCATAAGGTCTGTAACAACAAAAATTTAGAAATATGAATTGGGTGAATGACATAAAAATGTCACTCAAGCTGTCACACAGACTCAACAATTCAGTTCAACCAGGATATATTAAATACTAATATATCTAAGGCTGTGTGCTGAGAAACACACCACACCCCTGCCTCTCACATCTCCCTTCTCCAGTCCATTCTATCTTCTACTGAAAAAGATATATATCCACAACTCATGACCCTGATAGTCAATGACCTCTGGGATTTGGTCTACTCTTTCCTAGACAGTTATTCTGCCACCTTTAAAGCCCTTCACAAATTCCTCAGGACACTTGTCCTGCAGCTCTAGGTTCTCTGCGCCTTACCCTGTTCATTTTCCAGCTCCATCTCTTGCAGGTCCAGCTCACACCATATCCCATACTCCAAGCACACCATGTTTCTCATTACTCCCCAAACTTAAACACATTTGCGAAGTCCTGCTTGAGGAGCACTGTAAAAACACGCTATTCACTCAGGTGTGGACAGGGTACAGGGAGACCACGAGGGCTGGCGTAGCACTCGGGCTGGTACCAGCTAGACTGTGAATCTGGCGATGCTCATGGTCTGCTCGAGCCCTGCCTGCTAGGTGGGGCAAGGGCAGGCAGAGGCTGTGTTTACAGAGCCGCCTGAGAGGAGCTAAGATCAATAATGACAACCCACAGCCACCCACAAACAGACAGCTGGGGAAAGAAACACACCTCTCTCCAATCCCATTAGCCAGGAGCCAGAGGGCGAGGGAGACATTGATGCCGTGCACACAGGTCAGCCTCCAGGTGGGTGCAGCATGGGGTGGGGAAGGGTGGAGAGTGGATCTGGAGGGACGACCAGAGTACTGCTTGCCTTTCTTGGATCTCCATGCATAAATCAAATCATAAAATACTTTCCTGTCAAGTCCCTAAATCTATGACTTATAATAAATAGTACAGTTCAACTACTCTTGCTAAAACATTAGTAATTAAACACAGATTTCACATATAAGGTCACTTATTGGAAATGCTATATTAACAGCTCCATATTAAAAACAACCCAAAATAAAATGAGTTCCACTGGGATATTACTTCCCAGACATCAAATAAATGTTCATTCCAATGTTACCACAAAGGTTATTTAAGGAGATCTCAAACAACCCTGATTTTGTTAACAGTAAATACATACTTTCTGGTTAATACTACCATAAGGTCTGTAACAACAAAAATTTAGAAATATGAATTGGGTGAATGACATAAAAATGTCACTCAAGCTGTCACACAGACTCAACAATTCAGTTCAACCAGGATATATTAAATACTAATATATCTAAGGCTGTGTGCTGAGAAACACACCACACCCCTGCCTCTCACATCTCCCTTCTCTAGTCCATTCTATCTTCTACTGAAAAAGATATATATCCACAACTCATGACCCTGATAGTCAATGACCTCTGGGATTTGGTCTACTCTTTCCTAGACAGTTATTCTGCCACCTTTAAAGCCCTTCACGAATTCCTCAGGACACTTGTCCTGCAGCTCTAGGTTCTCTGCGCCTTACCCTGTTCATTTTCCAGCTCCATCTCTTGCAGGTCCAGCTCACCATATCCCACACTCCAAGCACATCATGTTTCTCGTTATTCCCCAAACATAAACACATTTGCCAAGTCCTGCTTGAGGAGCACTGTAAAAACACGCTATTCACTCAGGTGTGGACAGGGTACAGGGAGACCATGAGGGCTGGCGTAGCACTCGGGCTGGTACGGGCTAGACTGTGAATCTGGCGATGCTCATGGTCTGCTCGAGCCCTGCCTGCTAGGTGGGGCAAGGGCAGGCAGAGGCTGTGTTTACAGAGCCGCCTGAGAGGAGCTAAGATCAATAATGACAACCCACAGCCACCCACAAACAGACAGCTGGGGAAAGAAACACACCTCTCTCCAATCCCATTAGCCAGGAGCCAGAGGGCGAGGGAGACATTGATGCCGTGCATACAGGTCAGCCTCCAGGTGGGTGCAGCATGGGGTAGGGAAGGGTGGAGAGTGGATCTGGAGGGCCAGGAGAGGCTTTCCAGCACAGTAACTTATTGACTTACTGGAACATTTTTAAGCAGAGGAGTGACTTTTGCAGATTGTATTTTGGAAAAATTACTCTGGCAGGAGTGTGGGAAAAGATTGAGGGAGCAGAGCCTCACATCAGAGAGCACAGCTAGAAGGCCACTGACATAGTGCAGAGAAGAGACAAGAGCCTGGACTAGATACTACCAGTGTCTGGAAGAGGAAGGCACTAGAATCAAAAGGACCTGGCAGGTGACAATGTGCTGGGAGAAAGGAGGTGCTATGATGACACCCAGGCTTCCACATGAAGTGATTTGTGGCAAATGTCGATCTCATTCAGGTCTCACAGCCATCCTCAACCCCACCCTGGAGGAGGGATTCTCAGTGCCCTTTCAGCACAGAATGAGAACAGTGCCCTCCATAATGATAACAGAAGCTAACTACTGGTGACTCCCATGAGGAACCTGGCCTGCAGGTTTGATCTAATTAACTATGATGGTATATTTTACCAAATAAGCAATAAAAAAAAAAAGAAAGAAAAAGAAAAAAAGAATTATTTGCTAAGATTTAAACATAAGGATATTTCACTTAAAAATCTAAATTTCTGACTTCTCAGGAAAATAAAAGAGGAAATCAAAATAGGATTCACATCACAGCATAGGAGTAAGTAAAACTAACAATGGCTCTTTAATTTTTAAAAGGTATGTGTCCTCCCGTTTGTGCAGACCCCAGCCAGCCATTAAGAGGATTCATATCATCTGCCTGGCCCCTGGGAGCCAAACTGGGAGCTTACTGGTGACAAATGACTGACAGTTTGGAAGCAAATCATTAGATGTGTGCATTTATAACTGATGTCAGATTCTTCATAGTCCTGCTACAGAACAGCATTATTTTCCAGAGAGTGAGAAACATACACACAACGTGTAACTTAAAAATAGAACAAAATAAAAGGCACTTGGTTGTTGCTACGATCTGAATGTGTTCCCCCAAAATTCACATATTGAAACCTAATTGCCAATGTGATAGTATTAAGAGCAGGGCCTTTAGGAGGTGATTAAGTCATGAGGACAGAGCCCTCCTGGATGGGATTAGGTCCCTTATAAAGGGCTTGAGGAAATGGGTTTGTTCTCTTCTGCCCTTCCGCCATGTGAGGACACAGTGTTTGTCCCCTCCAGAGGTCACAGCAACAGGGCACCATCTTGGAAGCAGAGAGAGCAGCCCTCATCTGACACCAAACCTGACAGTGCCTTGAATGTGGACTTCCCAGCCTCCAGATCTATGAGAAAATAAATTCCTCTTCTTTATAAATTACCCACTCTCCAGTACTTTGTTATAGCAGCACAAATGGACTAAGACAGCATCTTCACTGCACATTCAGATCAGCAGTGTGGACACAGAAGCAAGGTATAAGAAGTTATTCCACGATGCCCAGTGTCTAAAACCTACTCCCTCTGCCCATATGGACTTCGGGGTATTTCGGTTATAAGATATTAGTATATTTAAGAAGCTCAAATAAAAATTCCCCGAGTGTAGACAAATCATGTTCTGGAAAGCACCTATGCTGACACCAACACATGGGATACCATGGACCCTTGGGGAGCCTATTTCAGAAATCACCTGGGCCACCTCCCCAGTAACAACCCCCACACAAACCAACATCATGCATGAGATTATCTAGGTTATCTTTTCCCTATGAATGCAATGTTCAGAGCTACTGGACAAATAGCTTGTTCTTTTCTAAGAATCATAACCAGGTCCTCTCAGATACTAGCAACAGACACAAAAATGTTCAAATACATTAAGAGTTTTGTTTTAGTTTGACTTTATTTTTGTTAAATAAATTCTTAAACATAAGGATACTTCACATGAAGAAAGATTTAATAGAATATTACCTGTACTACTTGGGTACCTCGTCATGAAGCATCAGGCAAGACTGAAGAGAAATAACTATATGTTGCCAAATTTAAAAGTATGATAAAGAGGTGGGATAGGTAATATAGGCCAACCATCCCACTAAGTACAACTAGAAAAGCAAAAATGTCCTCCATGAATGAAACTGACATAAAGACAAAAATAAGAGAATTCATCATCAGCAGACCAGTCTTAAAGGAAATATTTAGGGTATTTTTAAAATTAAAGGAAGCTTGGAGATGAAGAAATGAAGAACAAAATAAGAATGGTAAACATGTGGGTAAATCTAAATGAAGATGACTGTGTAAACTGCAATTATAATGGCTGGTGGGGTTTAAAATATTTATATGGAGTTAATATACATGACAGCAACTGCATATGAGTCAGAAGAGGAATAAATGGCATTAAAGTATCCTAAGATCCTGAGTCATCTAGGAAGAGGACAGAAGGACCAACTAATACTAGACTTTGATAAGTCAAAGATACATGTTTCAAGCTCTAGAGTTATCACTAAAAGAACAGAAAAGGGTGCATGAAATTAACATATATTAACAGATTAACATATATGGGAAAAGATATAAGGAAACATATTTGATCAATACAAAAAAGGCAGAAATGGAGAGAAAAATAGAAGAGATGGATAGATTTAAAAAGACATAGTAAAATGAAAGATTTGAATGCGAACATATCAATAATTACACAAAACCCAAATACGATAAATACATCAATTAAAAGACAAAGATTGTCAGGATGAATTTTAAAAATTTGATTATATTCTGTTTCAGAGACAGTCTTTAAATGTAATGACCAGAATGACTGAAAATATATATATATCGTAAGATTACTAACCATAATAAATGTGGTTTAATTACACTAATCAGACAAAGTAGACTATGATAAAGAGACAAAGAAAGATGCTTCATGAAGTTGAAGTATGAATTCACCAGGATGGAACAAAAATCCTAAAAGTGGATGTACATAATTGCCACAAAATACATAAAGCAAAAACTGACAGAACTATAAAGGGAAATAGAAAAATCCACAATCATGGTGGGAGGATTTAACACAACTCTTTCATTAATTTATCAAAGAGATGAAAAAATCAGTAATGATGCAGGATATTGAAACAATTCAACTACAAATTGAACTAATGTACACATATAACAAGCTACAACCAGTCACTATAGATTATGTGCTCTTTGTGTTTATAAAATGTTTACAGAAAGTGATCATGAACTGGGCTATACAGCAAATTTCAAATTTTCAAAGGATTGAAATCACATAAGTATTTTCTCTGCCCATAAAGCAAATAAGCTAAAAGTCAATAAAAAATAACACTAGGGCCGGCCCGGTGGCGCACTGGAGAGTGTGCCGCTTGGGAGTGCAGCGGTGCTCCCGCCGAGGGTTCGGATCCCATGTGGAGACCGGTTCCTGCTCACTGGCTGAGCGCGGTGCAGGCGCAACACCGAGGGTTGCGATCCCATTGCCGGTCAGTAAAAAAGACAAAAAGGAAAAAAAAAAAAACACTAAAAAAATTCCTAAACATTTGGAAATTAAGAGATATTCTTTTAAATAGCCTATGGGTCAAAAATATTAGAAAATACTCTAAATGAATGAAAGTGAATATATTACATATAAAATTTAAGAAAAAAAACTAAAGCTGGGCTTAAAAGGAAATTTGTGGTTTAAATGTACATATTTAGAAGGAAGCATGTTGTATGTTTAAAAATGCTTAAAATGTCTATCTTTATGTTACCACAGTAAAAAAATTTTTTTAATAAAAAAAGAAAGTTGGAAAAATCATTGATCTCAAACTATTTCAAAACATTAGAAAAATGACAGCAAATGAAACCTAAAGAAAGTACAAGAAGGAAAATAATGAACATGAGAACAGCAATCAAGAAATAGAAAACAAAAATGTAAGCAAAGAGCATCAACAAATCAAAAAAAATCAAAAATCATTATAAAGACTCATAAAATTAATAAATTCCTTGGCAAGACTATTGAAGAAAACTGAGAAAGAAAAGTCACTAAAAATCAATTCCAAGAATGAAACGTAGAACATCACTGCATATTCTGCAGTCCCTAAAATGATGAGGACAGGAGAGAATATCCTTATGCTAATACATTTCAACATTTAGATTCAAGCCCAGCTCCTTTGCCTTGAGGCAGGACAAACTCTGGAGTAATTTACTCTCCAGAGCTCCCGTGTAATTTACTCTGCAGAGCTCCCGCGGGATGACGCAGTGGCTGGGACTCCACCTGAAATCCCATCTTTGCTGTGCTCTTTCTCCTCTCCCCCTTCCCTCTCTGTTTCTCTCACTCCCTCATTGGGTTCCACGGCAAGTACTTCCTGAATAAATCACTTAGACATGAATCCTCACCTCAGGTCTGTTTCTCAGAACCCAACCGAAGAAATGTCTTAAACTACGCGCATATAAAAATATAGATAAAAAAAAAATACTGTGTGACTCAAATATGACAAAATATTAACATTAGTTAATTCTGGGTGTGGGTACACATGAGTTTGTGATACTAGTCTCTGAATTTTTTGTTTTCTGTAATTATTTTTCTAATTAAAACAAAAAAGGGAAGATGTAGATAAGGAGAGTTTCTGAGGCATTCAAGCAGTAAAATCAAATTATCTGCAAGGGGAAAGGTCTGCCTTTTCCACAACAACATCTAACGCCAGAAGACAAGGAAGCAACACCTACAAAATCCTACAAGAAAGAATCATCCAAGAATATTATGCCCTGCTAAGCCATATTCAAGAATAAAGGCATTGCATCAAAATTAAAACTTCAGTGCATCAAAAGACACTATTAACAGAGGGAAAAGGTAATCTACAGAACGGGGAAAAAATATTTGCATATCATACATCTGATAAGGGCTTAGTATCCAGAATATATAAAGAACTCCTACAATTCAACAATAAAAAAAGAAACAGCCCAGTAAAAAATTTGGGCACAGAACCTAGAATAGACATTTCTCCAAAAAAAATATTACAAATGACCAATAAACACATGAAAAGATGCTCAACATCACTAATCATTAGGGAAATGTAAATTAAAACCACAATAAAATACCACTTCACACCCATTAGAATGACTATTGTAAAATAAATAAATAGATAAATAAACACAAATAAACAGGAAAAAAAAGGGTTGGAGAAGATGTGGAGAAATTAGAACACTTGTTCATTGCTGGTGGGAATGTAAAACGGTGCGGCCACTGTGGAAAACTGTATGGTAGTCCCTCATGAAATTAAACATCAAATTACCACATGATCCTGCAATTCCAATTCTGAGTATACCCAAAGAATTGAAAGCAGGAACTCGAACATATTTTTGTACACCCATGTGTATAGCAGCATTATTCACAATAGCCAAAAGGAGGAGACAATCCAAACGTCCATCAAAAAATAGATAAGTAAAATATAGTAGGAGTATATAAATACAGTGGCTTATTATTCAGCTTTAAAAAGGAATGAAATTCTGGCACATGCTACAACTCAGCTGAACCTTGGAGACTTCACTTGCTAAGTGAAATAAGCCAGACACAAAAGGACAAATATTGTATGATTCAACTTATGAAGTACTTAGTCAAATTCACAGAGACAGAAAGTAGAATAGTGGTTGCCAGGGACTGGAAGGAAGAGAGTTATTGTTTATTAGGCATGGGTTTCAGTGATGCAAGATGAAAACAACTTCTGAAGACGGATGATGGTGATGGTTACATAATAATGTGAATGTACTTGACGCTACTAAACTGTACTCTTAAAAATGGTTAAAATGGTAAATTTCATGACATGTATACTTTACTACAATAAAAAAAAAATAAAATGCAGATAATACCAACATTTTCAAAAGTGAAAAACAAAACACCTCAGGAAATGGAGTCTTTCTTTTAAAAAGTTGATGATAGATCCAGCCAGCCAGGAAATGATTCAAAGTTTTAAAAACAGGAGTGTAGAAGTCATGAAAAAGTCATGGTGAGCATTTAATCCATTTAAATATTGAACATAAGTAAACAAAAGGAAAATAAGCATTGTAGAGTGAAAAATATACTGTATTAAATTAGCATATATAATTTTTAAACAAATGGGAGATGATTGGAAAAAAGTTATAAGAAAGTCCAGAAATATTGACTAAAATTTAAACATGAAATTTTAAAACAATAACTCCAACCTCTAATGTTCCATAATCTTTTGTTATACACTTAGAGGTAACTTTGAGGCAATAAGTTACTCTGCTGTAATGAAACATTTATCTCAAGTTTACTAAATCCTTCAGTTTCATTTCATTTCCCTATCATATAT
Organism: Galeopterus variegatus; assembly: GCF_000696425.1. Lineage (NCBI taxonomy): Eukaryota > Metazoa > Chordata > Mammalia > Dermoptera > Cynocephalidae > Galeopterus > Galeopterus variegatus. Next base: position 139,744 of record NW_007731203.1, read on the forward strand.
GAAATTCACATCTATAAAATTCACATAAAATTAATTTTAAATGACATGCATCACATGATAGCAGTTTTTATAGAACTATGTCTATTTATTTATCCTATCCAAAACCTTATTTGTGTATGTGTATGAAAATGTTCAGAATACTATCTACAAAAAATGAACACTAGTTGTTTCTAGAAAGTGAGATGTAGTGTGAATTGTAGTTTTCTTTGTAATTTTTCCAAACTGCTGGATTTTTAAAATAACAAGTGTAAAATGTTTTAAATGTTAATTATTCTGATAAGTAAATCAGGCCAACCAGGATCCAAAGAAATCGCTCCACTGTGCCTTCAAAACCCAATGCAATTCAGGGTCTCTCTGCTGAAGGCCTGCCAAGGAGCCTGTATCGTGGCTGGCATTCCTGTGAGCAGTTTTTATGGAAACTACCACAGGGCATCTCAAGGCTGATCGAACATGGCCTGCAGCCTGATGCTACAGCTTATTAACTTCCAACCCCAAGGCATTTCAACGAATGTTCTAGAATGGTGCTTCTCAGTCAGATAGTTGTGTCCCCCAGGGAACATCTGGAGATGTCTTGACACATTTTGGGTTGCTACAACTAGGGCATTGAGGATGTTGCTGCATTAGTGGGTAAAGGCCAAGGATGCTGTTAAACATCCTACAGTGCCCAGGATGCCCCCACAACAAAGAATTATCTGACCTAAAATGTCAATAGCAGCCAGGTTGAGAAACTCGTTCTAGAAGGCTGTGTGTCCACACAATCGAGCCTCTTTACTTTCATAATGACTTACACTGGTCAAAGTGAAAACGAAAATCTATTTTAAGCCAATATACCAACCAGGCATCATTACAATCCTGAGCCTTCAGATGAAGTCATAATCATGCAAACTGCTTTACTTCCACTCATCATGATGGAGCAAAATAGTACCCTACAAAGGTAAATTGCTTTTCCCCATTTTCAAGCAGGTTCCCATAGATGACCTTGTATACTTTCTTGCCCTCCATTAGCAAACACAAAATAGTCTTACAAAGCTCTTAATTTCAACATATCTCAAACTATATTCAAAGAATTCATATGTAACAATCCACACTAGACTTTTCTATCCAAGGGGAAAAAAGCATAGTTTTTCAAGTTTAATGGTATCAAGTTTTTAAAAAATTCTTCTTTGACTTTCCTTAGTGATTTACTCCCATCCACAGTTAGCCATTTCTGCAGAGAAAAACATAGGTTTTGTGCCAACAACTCATCAAGAATATTACCCAGACCACATTTTAGGGGCATAGACTTTAAACAAACTCCCACCAGAAATACTATTTGACAGCTACTAAAGTAAGTAATGAAAGAAGCCAGCGTGTTGTTTCCATCTCATGCCTCTGCTTCTGGGATTGGCTGGCAGTCTGCATGCTCAGGCCACCTGTGGGTGGTGCATCACCTCTAGTAAGAGAGAAAACTGGGACAGGAAATTCTGCACACCTGAGACTGGTGGCATAAAGACTGGAAGAGCTGACAGCAAAATCCCAATTCCTTGACAAAAATGGTACATGAGTCTCCCTAGTTAGATTATATTGGCCTCATGTAGATGGCTGCTAAATGGTTAAGGTCCAGAACCATCCAGTGTTCCAGAGAAGTAGCCAGGGTCTTGCAGCTTAAGCAAAGTTAAAACTCACTTATCAATTCAACAACATTCCCCCAGCCCCGTTTAGTCACTGCCTTCAAAATGGTTAATCTATTCACAAAGTCTTTGCCCAGTCCTACATCCTGAAGTCTTTCACCTATGTTTCTTCTAGGAATTTTATAGTTTCAGGTCTTTTATTTAAGTCTTTAATCCTTTTGAGTTAATTTTGGTATACTGCAAGGTGTATGGGTCCAGTTTCACTCTTCTACACATGGATATCCAGTTTTCCTACCACCATTTACTGAAGAGGCTGTCCTTTCCCCAGTTGTGTGTTCTTGCTGCCTTTGTCAAAGATCAGTTGGCTGTAAGTATGTGGGTTGATTTCTGCATTCCTTATTCTGTTCCACTGGTCCATGTGTCTGTTTTTATGCCAGTAGTATGCTGTTGGGGATACTATAGCTTTGCAGCATCATTTGAAGTCAGATAGTGTAATGCCTCTAGCTTTATTTATTTATTTTTTGCTCAGCATTGCTTTGGCTATTTAGGGTCTTTTCCTCTTCCATATGAATGTTAGGATTGTTTTTTCTATTTCTGTGAAGAATATCATTGGTATTTTGATGGGGATTGCATTGAATCTGTACGTCACTTTGGGTGGTATGGACATTTTCACAATGTTAATTCTTCCAATCCGAGAGCATGGAATGTGTTTCCATCTTTTTGTGTCCTCTTTAAGATCTTTCAGCAGTGTTTTGTAGTTCTCATTGTAGAGATCTTTCACCTTCTTGGCTAAGTTTATTCCTTGGTATTTTATCCTTTTGGTACTCATTATAAATGAGCTTGCTTTCTTGATTTCTTTTTCCACTAGTTCATTGTTGATGTATAAAAACACTACTGATTTTTGTATACTGATTTTGTATCCTGCAAATTTAGTGAATTAGCTTATCAGACCTGCAAAAGTATAGGCTTTTTTTTTTCTTTTGTTGCTTGTGCTTTTGAGGTCTGATAAATGAATTCACTAAAAAAAAAAAATAAACAAATGGGTTTATATCAAACTAAAAGGCTTCTGCACTACAAAGGAAACAGTCAACAGAGTGAAAAGACACCCTACGGAATGGGAGAAAATATTTGCAAACTATACATCTGACAAAGGAGTAATATCCAGAATACACAAGGAACTCAGACAACTTAATAGCAAAAAAACCCAAATAATCTGATTTTAAAATAGGCAAAGGAGCTGAATAGACATTTCTCAAAAGAAGACATACAAATGGCCAACAGGTACATGAAAAAATGTTCAACATCACTAATCATCAGGTAAATGCAAGTCAAAATCACACTGAGATATCATCTCACCCCAGTTAGACTGGCCAATATAAAGAAGACAGGATAACAAATGCTGATGAGGATGCAGAGAAAGGGGAACCTTTCTACACTGTTGATGGGAATATAAATTTATACATCCATTAGGGAAAGCTTTGTGGAAGTCTCTCAAACAACTACAGATAGAACTGCCATATGATCCAGCAATCCCACTACTGGGTGTATACCCAATGGAATGGAAATCATCACGTCAAAGGGAAACCTCCACTCCCATGTTTATTGCAGCTCCATTTACAACAGCCAAGATATGGACCCAACCTAAACGTCCATCCATGGATGGCTGGATAAGGAAAATGTAGTACATTTACACAACAGAATACTACTCAACCATAAAAAAGAATGAAATTCTGCCATTTGCAGCAACATGGATGAGCCTGGAGTATATTATGTTAAGTGAAATAAGCCAGGCACAGAAGGAGAAATACTGCATGTCCTCACTCATATGTGGGAACTAAAAAATAAATAAAAGAAGGAAGGAAGGAAGAAAGAAAAGAATGAGTGAACAAATGAACAATCAAAATAATACGGTGAACTTTCGGGAAAGAACATAACTGTGGTTACTAAAGGCGGGAAAGGGGGCGGGGAAAGGGGACCAGGGAGAAATGGTTAATGCACACAAAGAATGATTACATTTTGTAATGATGAACATGCTCATTATCCTTATCTGAACATCACGTAGTATACAAAAGTATTGATATTCAACTCTGTACCCCACAAATATGTATAGTCAATTATGTTTCAAAATAAAAAAAGAAAGAAATTTAATATACAAGAAGAAAAAAAGGTTAACCTAGTTGGGAGATAAAGGACAACTCATGACTGTGAGTTGGCACTAAGTGCTGAACGAACAAGGAAGGACAATGACTCCTCGGCCTGGGAAGTCAGAGAATGTTTCTCAGAGAGGGCATCACTCCAGCTGAGTTTAGCAAACCTAAACAGTAAGCATATGAGCAAACAGTCTCTATAATTTTAGTGTGGGGGGGGGGGAGTGAAGAAAAGGGGAAATGTTTATGCAAACTCTAGTGGATTGTAAATAGAGTTAAAAGAACATGGTAACTTCTAGAGAGGTGCATCACGCAAGTCAGATTCTTATCTGCCTTCATAACATGACCTTAAACTTATACTGGCCGTATTTTAAGAACTTGTTATGCACATGTGGCTACTGTATTAGTGCGAGTATAGAAAATGTCCATAATTACAGAAAGTTCTGTTAGACATACATGGTATAAATAACTGTTGGAAATACAGTGACCAAGTTGAAAGCAAAGCAAACATTTTTCTTGGAAAAGAAAGTTTACGTGTGTGCATGTTTGTGCACATAAACATACACGCACATACACACAAACATATGGATATGTAATATAACTGCAGATCATTTGATCACTTATTTGATTTAATCAAGTATTTGACCAACTTTGAAAATATCCAGTAAGGGATTTTTTAAGACAATTTAAACTTTCAAAATCACAGGGAGAATGAATTCAAGCAAATAGGGTCTAAAATAAAGAAAATGCTGAGGCTATACCAAAAAATACAAATATGATAAAGGAACAAACCAAAAATAACAGAAATTAGAGGAAATATAAACAAAACAGGGCATCTTCTCTTTTCAGCCTTTTTTATTTCTCTGCATCCCATGTCATTGACTCCATTTTTTTACAATGTCAATTTTGCTCTTTGCTTCTTATGCTAAATAGATCCTGCTACTGCAACATTTGTTCGCATTCTTTCCTTAATTTTTAATCCCCCTTTCATCTCATTTTATTGTTTTCATGCACTCAATATTTTCTCCAATTTCATCAATAGTTTAAGAAAATGATATTTAAATGTATTTGTTTCCTGCAATAAATTACCTTCTAAATATTCTCTTTGAACCTCTTTGGATATAGTCTTTTGTTAGGAGAGAGAATCTTTTCACATTTCTCATGTTATTACTGATGATTTTGACTCCTTGTATAAGGAGTGATCTATTCTAGGCTTGTATTTGTCCCCAAAATACTGTGGGCGGATTCTTCTTGGGTGGGTAGAGTCTCACTCCTCACCTGGACACTATGAAAAATATTCTTACATCTAGGGTTAGGTGATATGGGTTAGACAGCAATCCCCAAAAGAGAATATCAACTCTGCATTTATTAAAGACGCTGCACCAAAGGGGTGTGGTTTGCATTGCAGTTTTCTGAGGATACCAGTCTCCACACCATGCGCGGTGAACTTCCTGCCACAGCCTCCCACCTTCTTCAAAAGGACCCAAACTTGTAGAATATCTACATCAGAGAAAAGCACAAACACTCACAGGTTTATGTTTGGTGTATCCTTTTAGTTTTGTTGATTTATCTGGATCAGGAGCTTCCAAATATTGTTGACCCACAGCAGCCAACGAGGCTCCACGCAGAATTATTCTACCTCCCTGTCACGTGAGACTTAATTTCAAGGCTAATTGTAAATTTGGCTCTGCTTCTAACCTATTGAATGACCTCCAGCACCTGGCTAAATCAGTATATTGGTTTTTCTTATTGTCCATAATAATATAAAATGCCAAAATTTTAATAACCTTTAAATTATTTTCATCAATGACTGCAAGTTCCAATCCAATCTCACCTAGTTAACTTAGTCCACTGAGTTTTCATCCTTCAGTTCTAAGCTTGACTGTGACTTCCTCAGAGAAACCTTGCCTGACTTCAGCCTGTAATTATAGAGCAAACCATGTGACTATCTCATTAGTGTATGTCTCATCAACTAGACTGTAAACTCCATAAAATTTGGGATTTGATCTGGTTTTACCTGCCAGTGTATTGTAATCCAGCAGTTAGCATGGTACCTGACATACAAGAGACACTTAATAAAAATATTTCCTGAATGAATGCATGATTTAACAATTTAGTTAATGAACAAACAAATGCATAGAGGTAATACTTTTAATAATAAATAGATTTGGAGAAAAGTAACAAATGAGTCAATGAATCAAGGAATTAAAATTTCTCCAATATGGAAAAATTTCCCAGAGTTCTGATCAGAGGATTTATATCTTTTGTTTACTGTTGTATTTTGTTCTTCCCTGCATTAACTGTTGGTCGTGGGCATGATCCCAAGCTATGGCACAGAACTCACAAAGTAGAAAGACATATACTGGGGCCGGCCCAGTGGTGCACTGCTGCAGTGCGCCGCTTGGGAGCGCGGCGGCGCTCCCGCTGAGGGTTAGGATCCCACATACAGACCGGCCGCTCACTGGCTGAGCATGGTGCGGGCGCAACACCAAGGGTTGTGATCCCGTTGCCGGTCCCGGTCCGGTACGGGCGCAACACTGAGGGTTGCAATCCGTTACCAGTCACGAAAAAAGACAAAAAAAAAAAAAAAGAAAGACATATACTGAAGTCTGTGGCAAGTATGGGCTCAAACTGGCTCATTTGTTTATCACCAGTGTTAATCCTCTTTTCATTACTCTTCAAACAGAAGCTAAAGTGAAGACATTCCATCTCTGTGCAATAAGGAAAGCTAATTCTTTCTTTTGCAGAGCTGAATTGAGTTACCGGATATGTTGTAATTGATTAAAAAACAAAACCTTCAGGCTTGTAATAGCTGATACATGATTCTCGTTCAGCTTGAATCCATAATCCATTGGCTTCAAAATATGTGTGGAAATATGGGATCTGGAAGGCCATGAGAATGGAGGAACCAATTAACATACAAATATCCAAACCAAAGTTTCCAGAAGTCTGGTTTTACGCTAACCTAGTCTACACCATCTTTTCCTGAAGACACGATTTTTTTTTTTTTTTTTTATCTTTTTTCCGTGTCCGGCAACGGATCGCAACCCTCAGTGTTGCCCCCGTACCGGACCGGGGACCGGCAACGGGATCGCAAGCCTTGGTGTTGCTCCCGCGCCTCGCTCAGCCAGTGAGCGGGAGCCGGTCTGCATGTGGGATCCGAACCCTCGGACGGGAGCGCCGCCGCGCTTCCCAAGCGGCGCACTATCTAGTGCGCCACCGGGCCGGCCCCTGAAGACACGATTTAAGGAACACAACTGAACAGATAACTTTAACATGGAATCACAAATTTTCAGAGCTGGAAAGGGACTTTCAGACTTCTCATTTTTATAGATGGTAAAAAAAGAGGTCCAAGAGGAAGAGGTACACAGGCAATTCAGTGACAGAGAGCTTGGCTGAGCACGCCACGATTCTCACTTGCAACCAAGGTCTCGTTCCGCCAACCACAATATCCTCTTTCACGAACTACTCGTCCACAGCCGTCCTCCTGCCTTGCATCTCTTGCCACTACTATTTATCTTACATATCTAAGACAGATGTGCATCCCTTTTAAACATAATTTCACACCTGTCACACCTACCTGCTGCTCAAACTATTTAGTATATTCCTAATGTCCACCAGAACAAAGCTCAAAGTCCTCAGCTTGGCAGTCAAGGCCCCCCATCTTCTGCCTCCTCCAACACCCCCAACACTTTTTCTTTCCATGCTTCCACATGTAACAGCCACTGCAGTTCAGCTGTTCTGCTCATTGGGACGGCTCTGCATGCATTTACTTATGCCATTCTCCCTATGGCGACATGCTGATAACCGCCCAGAATTCCCTTTCATGAAGTTTTAGTCTTTTCAAAGATTAACTCAGCTGCAGGAGGACATCTCCCTTAGGTTCATATCCCTGCCCAGGGGGAAAGTTAAAGGCTAGCTTGGAGCATGTTCTGCAGCCAGGGTCACTTCCACGACTGCTCTGAAATGGTGAGAGGGACAGCATCCATCCCTTCTCTTACACTTGTGGGCATGTGTGATGACTATTCAAAGCAGGGATATAAAGGCCTGGCCATCTTAGTCCAACTAAGGGCAACTCTAAATGCTACACTTTTCTCCAGAATTCCCTGTGTGGTGGGCCAGGGTTGACGTCGGATCTCCATTGCAGCTCGATTTCTCCTCTATCCATTCTGCTTCCTTCGCTTACTCTCATGGGTGACAATCCAAAGGGAACTCCCAAATAAACATCTCGCACGCTAAACTCCTGAGTCTGCTCCCAGGAAAACCTAACATGCTATACTCCCCAGCCAAAAAATTCCTGTCCTCGTTTTCTTTCAAGCTCTACACCTAGGCCACTCCTCTTCAGAAGTTCTGTCGCACATATAGATCATTTCATTCATGTAACATTAATATGAACCACTCCACACCATTAATTATTTCTTAGGTACATGAAGTCACAAGTGCCGGCTGTGTTTCGTACCTGTTTGTATCCCCAGTGATCAATGCATGACGACGATGTTGATGATAATGAAGATGTAACCAATCTTTTTTTTGTGTGTGTGACCGGTAGGGGGATCGCAACCCTTGGCTTGGTGTTGCCCGCACCGCACTCAGCCAGTGAGCGCACCGGCCATCCCTATATAGGATCCAAACCCGCGGCGGGAGCACCGCTGCGCTCCCAAGCGCTGCACTCTCCCGAGTGCGCCACGGGGCCGGCCTGATGTAACCAATCTTGAATCAACAGTCCATTTCAACTTATACGTGATCCTTCTCCCCCTACTAGACTATAGTTCCCTGAAGGCAGACTACTGCTATCCCCACAGGCCCCTTAGAGCAGACACTGAATAAATGACCAGTGCACCTTTGATGCACTATCCCCTTTAGAATGAAGGGGGATGTTTGCTTTTGTCTTCTCAGACATGGGAGAAGAGGTCAGGAGAGAAAGGGAAGCAGAAGAAATGGTTTGTTTAAGGGGAATGACATATGAGGAATGTTGTACAAGGTCTTTCTTCCACACCAAAATGATTCCAGAAGACGCCAAGCAGGCACTTGCTGAGTGCTGCCACTCTGGTGCCAGGAAGTCTGGATCTGCCAGATCTGATGGCTGCTACACCCCCCGCTACCCTCATCCATCCGAGATGATCCATATTCTGAAATAGGAGCCATTTCTCCATCCTCAAGCAGCCAAGCAAAACTATTCCTTTTGTTTCTTTCTGTGGAGAACAATGGGTGTTTAGGAGACATGGGTTTGTCTTAATTAAAACAAAACCAGACCACAGTAACTCTTACAAAGTAGACAAAAAGTAAACGAGAACCCACGACGAGCAGTTAGAGCCAAGTTCTGAATTTTGTGAACATGTGAACATGTTCTGAAAAGGAAAGAGAAACCTCCTCATCCTCCAGGGGAAAACTTAAAGCTAACCTTGGAGAATGTCCTTCAGCCAGGGTCCCTTCCAGGACTGCTCTGAAAAGGTGAGAGGCACAGAGTCCAACTCTTCTCTTACACTGGTGGACAGATCTGGACAGGTACCTGACAGCAAACCTAACGCATGGGAAATGGAAAAACTTACTGAAACCATTTCTCCTGCCAGGACAGAAACAATCCAAAGTGGCGATGCTGCTCTTGCTTTGTGGCGCCAAATAATGAAATGTTGTTTCAACACTCTTTCCAAGGGAGGGAAGAGGAAGTGAAAGATGAGCAGCAGAGGAAAGCAAAACAGGAACGGGATGCAAAGGAGGACCAGGCAAGCAGAAAACCTCAGGAATGGTCAGAACTGCCTCTCAGCGGACAGGGATTTCAGAGACTGGCAGCAAGAGGGCAGCCCAACACTTCCCCATATAACTCACCTTCCAAATGACACCCACCCACATCACCTAGGCAGCTTCCTTTTAAACCTAACCGAGCCCGTCGCGTCTGTTAGTTTTGGCATTTTCTTGGTGTCCAAATAGAGGTAAATTATAAGAAAGTTTTAGCGCTTTAATTTAGCCCCAGAAAATCTGTAACAAAGTTTTGCCTTACATTATCGGGAATTATTTATTCCATCAGGATGATAAGTAAGGAAACTTCATATTTTACTTCACTTCTTAAAAAACTGGAAACTACTTCAAACTGAAGTGTACTGTTTTCACACAAGACTAGATTCCTCATGTAACCATCATCATAGATGTCACTCACATTACCCAGTGTCCTTCATAAAACGACCCCGGGTTACTGCATAACAGCCAGGAACATGAGCAACAGACCTTGGCTGACACACTAACTCTGCCACCTTAGAGCTGGTGATTCTGGTCCAGCAATTTAGCCTATCTCAATCTGAACTTTTTCCATGCATAAAACAAATAGAGAATTTGTGACAGAGGATTTACGGCAGTTGACCCCTAATATCCACACCCTCCTTCTGTTTTTGCTAACAGAATCCCAGGTGGTAAATCATAATTCAACATGACAATGGTGTTCCCACTTTCCCAGCCTGCCTTGCAGCCTGGGTGGCCACGCAACCCAGTTCTAGTCAATGACACAGAAGCAGACATCTGCTCCAGGCGCTTCTGGGGAAACATTGCATTCTTGATTAATAGGACCTAGGTTATCTCATTCCTCTTCTCCCTTTTCTTCCTGGGACCTCGGTGTGGGGTTTAAAGCTGCAATAGCCATTTTGTAACCACAAGAGAAACAGCCAACACACAAAGAGGAGAAGAAAAGGAGGCTGGATCTTTGATGGTGTCACTAAAGCACTGTACTAGCACTATTAGATAAGGCAACTATTGGTATGGCATTAGGGTCCTAGGAGCTGAAAACACTTATAACTGATATAGGGTTGTTGTTGTGAGAGTTAAAGAAGATATTCTATGAAAGTCACTTGGTAATGTACCTGGCACATCTTAGCTCCAAAGTCTGACCTCTTTCCATGACAGCTGGCGGCTATGAAGATTGAATTTATTCATAAAGTATTTTGCCCAATGGTGCTATATAAACCAAGTGTCATTCTACGCACTTTTTGTTTAATTGTAGTAATATGGCAACTTCATATTATAAACAAACCCACCCTTTTGACATTACACAAATGGCTTCTCTAGAAAGTCATATGAAGGAATTCCTAAGCACTAAAGTTCCCAAGCACTAAAGCTGACAAACCATTGATTAAAAATTAATGATCATGGTGGTGAGGGGGAAGAGATGTTGGTCAAAGGATACAAAATTTCAGTTAGATAGGAGGAGTAATTTCAAGATATCTATTGTACAATATGGTGAATACTGTTAAAAACAATGTACTGTATTCTTAAAAATCATTAGAGTAGATTTTAAGTGTTCTCACCACACACAAAAAATGATAAGTATGTGAGATAATGCATATGTTAATTAGGTAGCATTAGCCATTCCGCAATGTATACATGTATCAAAACATGTACACAATAAATATGCACTATTTTTATTTGTATACATATATACAATTTTAATTATTTAATTATTTTTTTAAAAGTCATGTTCAGAAGCAACATTTACTTGATTGTCCATGAAACCAACATGTGGCAATACTTGCTCATTATATCTACTGAAGGTAGAAATAATTCCACTTTACACAGGGTGAGAATGGAGAAAATCATAAAATCTGGAGTATGTAAATTTGAATAAAAATGTTTTGGGTGCCCTTGGCAAATATTAAGTCATTAATGTGATTTAATTTCCTCTATATAACAATGCTCTGCTTTTCTAGGATAATTAGAATTAACTGTGCTACAAAAATGAACTTTCCATATGAAGAAAATTTACCCTCTCTATATTATGTGGATTAAGAAAATCTTTTCTTGTTGCCTCCTTTATTAGCATAAACATCAATTATTACACTAGACTGGAATGCAGCACTCGATATCTTAATCCAGTCTCCTCACAGGACTGTTAGAAAGTCGTCTGTTCTCACATTTTCAGGAACGTTGTTAGACTCTAGTAACCTGTCTACCTTTTAGTTAGTTTCCTCTCTCCCGTGGCTGACAGAGAAATTAGTCATAAATGCCAAATTTGTTAGAAATGTGAGTGCTTTTGTGCAGAGAAAGCAAAATAGTATACTAACCAAAAGGTAGGGGAAAGCACACTTTGAATTAGACAGATTCCTGGTTTTGCTCATTTAAATTCAAGGCAAATAAACACAATGGTAGAAGGGATAAAAGTGGATTGACGAAGTAACAGACTCCTACCAAAAGGGAGCAGGGGTGGGAGAGTTTAGAAGCAAGGACAGTTACAACACCACGGGAAGTTAAAAACACAGAAGCAGGAAGAAAAAGAACAGAACGCTCACAAATCTGAACTACATAAGGAATAGGCAAATATTAAAGCTTCTCTCAGAATTCTGATGAAAAGGATAAGGAAATTAAAGCAATGAGAGAAAATAGCAGACACGGAGATCAGAGAACAATCCCCACACCACGTAACCAGTGTTTGTAGCTGTAACAGAAGGAAACTTTCCCGAGCTGAAGTCAGATCTCTATACACAGTCTGAGGAGATTCACCTCACATACAGGAAAAATTTCCAAAACACAAAAACTAGAACTAATCCTACGAGCTTCCAGACAGGAAATACACAGGTGATTACAAACTAAGACAAATCCTGCTAACCAAGAGTTACTTTATCAGTAGTACCTGTTTTTCCACTTTGTTATTCCTAATTTGTGAACTCATATTTCCTCATTTCTTTCTTGCTGAAACTAACTAGAGGTTTATCCATTTTATTATTGCTTTTCCCAAATAACTACATTTAAATTTAACTATTCAAAAGTTTTCAGCTCTTCTAATGAACTAAATTCTGCATTTGTTTATATTAATTTTTTTCTTCTGATTTCTTTAGGTATATTTTGCTTTACTAATGTCCTGAGTTGATTGTTTGGTTCACTTCTATTCATTCTTTCTTATGAAGTTTTCTCTAACTACAGCTTAGGCTGTAGTCATCTTGGGCAAGTATAACATAGGGCTTTTAAAAAGTTTTTTCATTTTTATTATTTTCTAGATAATTTGCAATCACAGATTTATTTCTTCTTGGATCCAATAATTATTGGCTTAGGAGAGAGGCTTATTTCAATTTACAAATGGGTAGTGTTAGCTGATTATGTTATGGCCAATGTTGGTCTAAAATGGTGGCAGGTGGACAGGAAGAACACCCAAGATGGCTGCAGAAAGTTTCACATTTTCCTAGAACCACAAAAGACACCCCCCCCGCCCCCTTCTCCCTCACCACCACGTCAACTTCCCATGCACGGGATTTTCCCCACCTATAGGAAAGTCCCAGCTCAGCTTAAACTCTCACTTGGTCCTCTCATCCAGTGACCATGAGACAGCTCAACCTATTAGGACATATAAGGGACTCCCTAGTTCTGCATGCGGCTGCTCCTGCTTTGAGAGGGCAGCCCACCTGCTCACCCCTGAAGCCCTCCACTATACATTCTGGCTGAGTATCTGTCTCTCGGTGTAATTCTTTGTGACTGCGGGCCATCCCTTTCAGGTAGATTCATTTAATTACTACTTTTGTTACACATTTATAATCTTATTGCATTGTGATAAAAATGTAATATATAGGTCTAATATGGGAAATGTACTGACTTTTCCTTGTAAACTAATACATGTAGTAAATTTTTGGAAGTTCACATGGTTTTTTTTTTTTAAAGATATGTTTTCTATTTGTGAAGCATGTAGTTGGATATACATTTATTACATCAACTTTGTTGAATATATTTTGACTTATATCCGCCTTGCTGATCTCACCTTTTGGTTCCATTAGTTTTTGAGTTGTTTCTCTTAAATGTTTAGAGTGATCATAATTTCTTCAAATAATTACAGCTTTGTAGCTTCCTTTATAGTCTTTATACCACTTATTTCTTTTTCTTTTCTTATTGAATTGACTAGGTATTCCAATTTAATATTAATATTATTATGTGAATCTATTATCCCTTCTTCATTTCAGTGTAATATATTAAGGCTAGTAGGATGCTGGTTGATAATACCCTATGAAACAAGGAAAAAACCCTGTAGTTTAAAGAATATTTCATTAAGAAATTTTCCAGGGCCAGCCCGGTGGCGCACTGCTACAGTGTGTCGCTTGGGAGCATGGCGGCGCTCCCGCCAAGGGTTCGGATCCCACATACAGACTAGTTCCCGCTCACTGGCTGAGCGAGGTGCGGGAGCAACACCGAGGGTTGCGATCCGTTGCCGGACACGAAAAAAGACAAAAAAAAAAAAAAAAGAAATTTTCCATATAGGCCTCATGTGCTAAAAAAATTTGTAGCTGTATTCTATGTGGAATTTTATCACATGCCTTCATGACAGCTATTGAGATAATTCTAGAATCTGTTAATAACTGACTTTTTTTTTTTTTTTTTTTTTTTTGTCTTTTGTCTTTTTTCCGTGTCCGGCAACGGATCGCAACCCTCAGTGTTGCCCCCGTTCCGGACCAGGGACCGGCAACGGGATCGCAAGCCTCGGTGTTGCTCCCGCGCCTCGCTCAGCCAGTGAGCGGGAGCCGGTCTGTATGTGGGATCCGAACCCTCGGACAGGAGCACCACCGCGCTTCCCAAGCGGCGCACTATCCAGTGCGCCACCGGGCCGGCCCAATAACTGACTTTTTAATCTGTTAATGACTAAGGTTTAAACTATTCTTTCATTTTGAGGAAAAACCACTCTTGGTCATAATGTACTAACCAAAGGAGAAAAAACTCTGCTGGATTCCATGTATTAATATAATATAATATAATATATTTAATGTATTAAAATTAATACAATATTAACATATTGATATTTATGAATATAGTATATTTAGGATTTTAGCATTTGGTCCATGAGACTGGAGTATAATTTTCTTTTTCTGTTATCTGTGATGCTTTGTATGAGTATTCTACTAGTCTTTTAGAAATCTTTATATCTCTATGCTCCAGAACAGTTAATATTACATAGGAAATATATATCTTCTTGAATATGTGTTAGAATTCATATAGAAAAATATCCAAGCCTGTTATCTTTCTAAGATTACAGTTGGCTGTCTTTTCAAATTTTTCTATGAATAATGGTCTATTCAGTTTTTCTATTTTTTCTCAGGAATTTGGATTTTATTTTAAAATTATCCACTGTATCTAATTTTTCAATTTTTGTTATTATAAAATCATAATCTGTAATCCTTTTTATATCTGTCATTCTTTCTAATTTGTTTCTGATATTTACTTTTTAAAATTTGTTTCAGATTTACCAAAAATTGTTATCGTCTACTGGTCATCTCTAAGAAAGAGCTTTTAGCCACGCTGATGAAATATATTGTTGTTTTGTGGATGTTACTCTATTTCTTCATCTTTGCTCTTATCTTTGTTTCCCTTTGTGTCATTTTGCTCTCCTTTTATACTTTTTTAGGTGAACATGTGTTCATTTATTTTTATTTTCAATCTTCCCTGCCTTTAAGGCCATATGGTTTTCTCTTTAACACTTCTTTGGCAAAATCCGACAAGTTTTGATATGCAGTTCTCCTAAATCTTTCATTTCCAAGTAATTGGCAATTTCAGCCTGAATACTTCTTCAATCCAAAAAGGGTGTTTTAAAATTCCAAATGGATAAATTTGGTGTGGTTTGGCTGCTTTTCTTGTGGTAAATTTATAATTTTATTGCATTGAGGTCAGAGAAAATAAAATAATGATTTCTGCTTTTTGGAATTTATTGAGGTTTTGTGTGTGTGTGTGTGTGTGTGTGTGTGTACTAATACTTAATCAATTTTTGTAAGTGTTCCATGAGTGTTTAAAATGAATATGTATTATCTTTTGGGAGCACTGTATATATCTATTAAGGTTTTAATTATATTAATCTAATCTTCCATATCCTCACCTGTATTTTGCCAATTTTATCTGCAGATCAATGAAAAAGGCAGGTTAAAGGTTTATAATTGCAGTCATACCAGTTTTTCCTTGTATTCTTGTTTTTCTCAATACATTTCATAGCTATTGTTGTTAAGTGCACACAAGTTCATGACTATTTTTGATAGTATTATCAGTGCAAAATATCTATTTTTGCCCAGTTTAATATATTGGGCTCTAAATTTTATTTTTCTTATATTAATTTTTTTCCATCATCTTTCTTTTAGTTGACCCTTGCATGATCCATGTTTAGTCACCCATTTATTTTCAGTCCTTCTGTGTGATTTTAAATATTCTTTTATAAAAAGCATTTAGCGGCCGGCCCGGTGGCGCACTGCTACAGTGCACTGCTTGGGAGTGCGGCGGCGCTCCCGCCGAGGGTTCGGATCCCACATACAGACCGGCCGCTCACTGGCTGAGCGAGGTGCGGGCGCAACACCGAGGGTTGCGATCCCGTTGCCGGTCCCGGTCCGGTACGGGTGCAACACTGAGGGTTGCGATCCGTTGCCGGTCATGAAAAAAGACAAAAAGGAAAAAAATAAATAAATAAAAAGCATTTAGCTATTGTTTTTTAAACACATCTCAGAGTCTACATTTTTCAATAAAGGGATTTATTTCATTATACACATTTAATGCAATTTTTAATATTTAGATTTTTCTGCTATCTTATTTTGTTTCCCATTTATCATGCTTTTTTCTTATTTATTGTTTTTCCGATCCTGCCTTTTGTCGGAATGGCCACATTTTCCTTATTCCATTTTATTATATCTTCTCTTGTGCATTTCGATCCTACCTTTTGTCAGAATGGCCACATTTTCCTTATTCCATTTTATTATATTTGCTCTTGTGCATTGGAAGTAATAGCTCTTATTTCATTCTTCTAACATATATTTTTTTTAATTTCACAATTTTATAATCAAATAAATTAAGCTATTTGAATGAATTAAACAAATTTCTTCTCTATGTCTAGGATAATGAGTATCTATATCCTTGCCCAAACAAACAAACAAAAGAAACAGAACCTTGGGCCGGCCCGGTGGCGCACTGGAGAGTGCGCCGCTTGGGAGTGCGGCAGCGCTCCCGCCGAGGGTTTGGATCCCATGTGGAGACCGGTTCCCGCTCACTGGATGAGCGCGGTGCGGATGCAACACCGAGGGTTGCGATCCCGTTACCGGTCAGTAAAAAAAGACAAAAAGGAAAAAAAAAAAAAAAAGAAACAGAACCTTAACAACTCTGTACTTCACAATGTTCATTTTTTTTTTTTTCCTTTTTTGTCTTTTTTCGTGACCGGCAACGGATCGCAACCCTCAGTGTCGCGCCCGTACCGGACCGGCAACGCGATCGCAACCCTCAGTGTTGCGCCCGCACCTCGCTCAGCCAGTGAGTGGCCGGTCTGTATGTGGGATCCGAACCCTCAGCAGGAGCGCCGCCACGCTCTCAAGCAGTGCACTGTAGCAGTGCGCCACCAGGCCGGCCCCACAATGTTCATTTTAAAAAGAAGAATTTTAAAAGGTTCAAAACAGTGCATACGGTATACTGCCATCTAATTTTAAAAGTGGAAGTGAAATATACGCATACAGACACAAATTTGCTTGTATATATGTAAAATATCTCTAAAAAGAGTCTCAAGAACTGATAACACTGGCTTCTTCTGAGGAGACACCTACTGATTGGGGAAAGTGGGTGAGAAAGATTTATAAATACTATAAATTTATGCAGTTTGCATTTTGAACTATGTGGCTGTCTTTCCTGGTCAAACTTTTTCTTTAATTTAAAATTAGAATTAGTCCAAGTTTTACTAGTTTCCTTGCTCATCCCTGTTTCTTGGATCTCATGTTTTCCTCTTTGTTAGATTCTTATTTTTGTGGTTATAATTGCTTCACTAGGTATACCCTGGATTAATTATTTCAAAGAGTATCATGGGTAGTAACTCTGTTGTGCCTGAACAGGTATTTCTATTTTGCTCTCACATTTGAAACACAGTCAGTTTAGGTGGGTTCAATATTCTCGATTAAAATTCATGGTTTGGGGGGGACTTTACAGAGTCCCTGTCCTTCTCCTAATACCTAGTATTACTAGTGGAAAGTCAATCCTTCTGTCATAAACAAAAAATGGATAATCTGATTTTTGCATTATGGATGTTTTCTGGATATTTCCCCTTAATTCCTGAAGTTCTTAAATTTTGGCACAATGTGTCTGGGTGTGTGTATGCTTGTGTTTTTCATCCCAACTGATATTCTCTGGACTCGTTTTTCATCTGAAGACGGGAGTATTTCTTCAAGTCTGGGAGGTTCTCTTCAAGTGTTTATTTGATTGTGGTCTTCCTTCCATTCCCTTGGCTCTCTGCTACTCATGGATATACCTTAGGTTTTTCTGTCTCTATTTTCCACCATACTTCCTGTTTCTAAGTCCTTTTCCATTGTGTTCTGATAGAACCACCCTGCTCCTCAGCCAATATATTATTTTGCAATCAAAATTTGAATGTCCAAAATATCTAATTGTTTCCTTTCCATAATATAATAGTTTTCTTAACATTATCTAAGGATAGTAATTAACTGTACTTTAACATATCCTTGTTTCCTTTAGGAGCTCTGTTTGTCTGGCTGTTAACTCTCTAATGTTGAGTTTGGTACTCCACTTCCACGATGCTGAGTCTCGATTGTCTTCTCTTTCTAATGGATTCCTTAAGCATCCATTTGCCAGTGGATGCTAACACATAGAACCACCCTGCTCCTCAGCCAATATATTATTTTGCAATCAAAATTTGAATGTCCAAAATATCTAATTGTTTCCTTTCCATAATATAATAGTTTTCTTAACATTATCTAAGGATAGTAATTAACTGTACTTTAACATATCCTTGTTTCCTTTAGGAGCTCTGTTTGTCTGGCTGTTAACTCTCTAATGTTGAGTTTGGTACTCCACTTCCACGATGCTGAGTCTCGATTGTCTTCTCTTTCTAATGGATTCCTTAAGCATCCATTTGCCAGTGGATGCTAACACTGTTTCCTGTAGGCTGCCTCTGGTGGTTGTGGGGAAGAGGGAGGATGTGTGGTCTGGTGGAATATGTTGGGAGTTTATCTTCTAGGTTGGGGGTTCCCTGTCTCCCCTAGAGGCTGCCAACTGCCTGGAGCAGGAGCCAATTCTCTGGCCCCAGGGTTCCACTTCTTACTACCTGGGAGAAAATGCCACTCTATGCACTGCTCAGCTCAAACAGGTGCACATCCCACTCCCTCTCCTTCCATCTCCATTTTACCTGATGACTCTGGCCTTGGTCCTTCCTCAGAATGGTTCCCAACACAGAATTTCTCCTGAATATATTTTGGGCTAGTTTCCTGCGGTCCTATTTCTCCATAGATTTGAAGAATTCCCCAGAATTTCTAGTTTGCTTGTACAACTTTTTCTTCTTTTCCAAGGCTATCAGAGAGTTCTTGTTTTCACACATCTTTGAGGCCATTTCATGAGATTTACAATACACAATGAAGTGGAAACAAAATTATTAAGACATCACCTTGATCCAAAGTCCCATGGCTTGTCTTAAATTCCTTGCAAAAATGCCTAATATTTTATTTTCTTTGACATGAGATCTAATTTTTAACTTAATTATGTAATTATTAAATGTTCTATACACTCCATGGCACAGCTAATCATTTGGGAGGACCTAAATGCCAGGATCAATAGAAAATCCAGTGTAATCCCACCAAGATTACTGAGGAATAAAAGAACCACTTTCCCTGTTTATGAATAATAGTTTATTACACAGTATGGTATGTTGGATAAACCTGAGGGAAGTTTTTACCAATATTGCTAATTTGTGTCTTAGCAGGATACAGTATACTAAGTTTAGTCAATTTTGCTTCCTCCTGTCCTGAGAATGCCTATTGCAAATCAAGTCAAGGGATTATTTCTCCCTTATTTCCACTGTAGCCATTACTTTTCCAAATCCCTTTTGCCGTGTAATTAGGTCAAAGTGGGAAGGACTGAGGCATTTCCAAGTTTTATTGATAATATCCTTGTAGCCAAAGACTCCTTAAAATTTTACTTTGTGTATCTTAAAGATAAGGCTTGTCCTCTTCTCAAAAGCAAATTTTGGATACCCAAATGCAGTTTAGTTTACTAAGCATCCCTTTACCAGCTAATTCAACAAAAATTGCTCAGTAGCAGAAAACAAAAAACACCAAAACAAACAAGCAAACAAACCTAAGTTATTGATATGCAAAAAAATACATACAAATGCTTTATTTTATTAAAAATCTCACATTGACCCCCACAAAATATCCTTATAAATACTTACAAGAAGATTCTAATGGGAAAAGCATCTGGAATATAATAACTCATGATGTAGATCTGGTAAGCAAGGTTAAGGAAACCCAACATGAAATGTTTCTTCTTCAAAGTCAATTACCCCGATCTTTGTGAATTAAATGCTACTTTCTTATCAAAATCAGTAACTTTTTCCACCTTAAAATAAGGAATAGTTGTGTTGCTCCTGAGAAACACTGTTCATTATCTTATGGACCCTGTAAACTGTGCAACTGATTGTGTTTCTCCCTCCAAGTTGGCTTCTGGAAAGCTGAGAACCCAATTTGTGCCCCTCCCATACTGTAGCTAATACGTAGAGCTCTGTGACTCTTTTTATTATAGTCTTATTCCTGGCTTTATCATACATCTTTATCTTTGTCTTCTCTTTGTCACCTACTTCCGGTTTATTTTAACCCAGGTTTTCTATCTTCTTACAGACTGTCTTGTTTACTATTAGACATAACTTTTAGAAACAGAAACTCTTATTCTATAACATTTGCATAGTGAGGCAGCCTGACAGAGTTTTACTATCCATTAGATGAATTAATATAACCACAGATGGAGCTCAGACAATAGCATGATCATACCTGAAAACCAGTACTGGGAGTTCAGGCTCCCCGATGTCTGGCATTCGAAGAGCAGCTGCATGCCTTCACATCAGAGATGCCATAGCAGACAGGAGAACTCTTGTCCTCCCTACTAGCAGAGATGGGTCCAGAGAAAGGATGCTTCCACCATCTACAATCATCATTGCCGAATTGAGAATGACCTCTGGAGTATGAAAAGGAAACTCACTCTTCTTATCTCTAACAATGATTATGCTTGTGTGGTTTGGAGGAGAAATGTTCTAACTCCTTTGTGCCATGGTGTTCATGTCTATAAGCCAGTAGACTATTGGCTGAGCACCTCCCCCTCCCAGAAATGGCTATCCCTGTACCTGAGCTGGCAGGTGTGAGTGAGTAGCTCGTCATAAAGCAGGCACAGAGGAGTCGTGATGTTGAAGAGTTACAGCTATTTGGTCAAGAAACTCCTATACAAACACCTTCAGGCCCAGGGAACCTAGATTTCCAACCCTAGCTTTCCTAACTCTGCCCTGGTGATGCCAACACCAACTTAGTGACAGCTTGTGGATGAAAATTTAAAAAAAATTAACAGGATGTTATTGTTTTAGATCATGATTCTTGCCAATGTCATTAACTATGGAATAATGTCTACAAATCCAGATTAGCATAATAGATGACTCAATGAAATCCTTGCAATTGCTGTATTCACTCAGATTCTAAAGACTCAAGACAGAATTTTTTTCTTTTGCAAATTGCAAAGTATATGTTGGAGACTTTTCCCCTTTAAAGAACACACATGAATGCATCATAAATTGTTACCGTAAAAATTACTCTCTGGACTTAATGCCATTATGAGTTCATAGTTTATATTTTATAGTTAAAATGTTTCAAGCCGTAAAGCATCATTATAAAACAAAACAAAACAATATTAACAATTTTTGTTTCAGGGACTCACTATTCCCTTTATGCTGAGAGACTCACCACACTTCCCTCCAGTCTGACTACCACTGTTTAATTAAATGTCCGCCTGCAGTGTCTATTCCTCATATACCATTCCAGATGTCTATCCAGTGGAAAGGGGTGCCTGGGCCATTTTGTGGTTGACGTCCGAGTCACTTCCCTGCTTTTACTGGGCACTAAGCCAAATAAATAATCTAAAGCGTTCAAAATAGATGTCAAAATTAATAATTTTTTATGCATATAAAATTCAGGATTGTGCACCCTGTTTAGGAAGTATGAATGCTGTCAACAGACTAGAGGAGATTTTTAAATAAAGTCATCAACCCATAACTTTAATCAACACCATTATCTCCAGACAGTGAGGTAGA
Organism: Galeopterus variegatus; assembly: GCF_000696425.1. Classification (NCBI taxonomy): domain Eukaryota; kingdom Metazoa; phylum Chordata; class Mammalia; order Dermoptera; family Cynocephalidae; genus Galeopterus; species Galeopterus variegatus. The sequence goes on from NW_007731203.1 coordinate 161,547, forward strand.
TCCCACCAAACAAAGCTAAGCAAGTACAGCACAATCATTTAAAAGATTTGCATTAAAATGTAGCATATTACAGAGCAAGTTGTTTTCCAAACCTCTAGGCTCACAAACTTTCTCTGGTGAGTTAAGATGACATTAAATTCCACCCTTGTAATGTGTGCAGCCCACAAAAATGCCAAAGGACAACTAACTCAGCACCAGCCCCAGAATTCCAATTGCACTGGAAGCTGTGACTCACAGTCTCTCCCCAACATGGCCAGTACCTAATCTGTAGACTCCTATGACTAACTCTCTCACCCCCATCAAGAGAATCTTCCTCTCCACCTCTGCAGTCTCTATCATCACCTCTACAACAGCATCATATTAGGATTAGTTTTGTCCATTTGTGATCTCCGCTGCGCTGTGATCTACTCACAAACGAAAACTGTTTCATTTTATCCCTGAGGTTGGTGTATAGCAGGTGCTCAACTTGCCTTGATTGAATGAACGATTTGGTTCATTTTGTTTAGGGGGGTTTAAAGAGAGTTTACATTACATTTTCCATTTCATTCTTGTGATTACACCCAGACAGCAAATTTAATGAAACACAGAAAATGGAAATGATGTGGCAGGTTGTAATAAACACCAGCTCGGGAATTCCTTAAAAATGTGCTTCCCCAATACAATGCAGGATTGTGCTCTTTCCAAGGGCCGTAATTTACCCAGCCCATTTTGACAGATCCTAATGAAGCGAGTGTCATTTATGACAATATCCACTACCTGTGCTCACTGTAGTCTGACAGGAGTCACATTCAGAGTAACACCATATCCTAAGCTGGCAGTTTCTAAAGAAACATACCCCTTTAATACAAAGAAAGACAAACAGACATTTGTAATGTTCTGATGAAAATTCAACCTTATGTAAGAAGAAGAAACATACTCTAGTGTAAATGAGGAAAATTCAATAAATTCCATTTCCATGAAATGTCAACAGAATAAAAATAATGGTTTTATGTAATGCAATTAACTGGTTAAAACAGCTAAACATTGTTTATACTGCGTCTAATATAGTTCTAGAGTATTTCTTGTAATCCTAATTCATTAATAAATGTGAAAACAATAGCCCTAGTATATATTATTGCCCATCATTATTTAAACAAAATATAATTTCCTAGGAAAATCAAATTTTTAAGGAATACCAGTCATCCCAATCTGTACCTTTAAATCCCAGCTTTACTCATGTATGTTTTGATCTGACAAAGGAAGCATCTGTTAGATAGAAAAAATACACAAAGATGACTCATTTTTCTGACACTATCAGGAAAATCAGTTATTTTCCAAGTAACAAAGGATGCCTCTTCAGAACATCATTTTTAGTTTAACTCTTTTAAAATGAAAAACATACATTACAGTCTTTAAACAAAGGACCTAGAAAATAACTTCTTGGAGCTCAGGATCATTTCCTGGAACACTAATTACAATAAAAGCAATGAACCAGTTTGTTGTAATTGTTTAAAAACAATAAAAATTGTATATATTTAAGGTGTACAACATTATATTTTGATAAACATATACATGTTGAAATGATTACTACAGTCAAGCAAATTAACATATCGGTCTCCTCACATAGTTACTTTTTCATTTAGTTTTGGTGGTGAGAGCACCTGAAATCTACCCTTGTAGCATGTTTCCACTACACGATACAACATTATTAGCTATAGTCCTCATGCTGTGCATTAGACCTCTAGACTCAGTCATCCTATATGACTGCAACTTTGTACCCTTGGGCCAACATCTCCCCATTTTTTCTAGCTATCCACCCATGGCCACCACCATTCTACTCTTCTGTCACTAGGTATTCTCTAAGATTCCTTCTTGAAGTAAGATCATGCAGCACTTGTTTTTCAGTGTCTGGCTTATTTCACTTAGCATAATGTCCTCTGGCCCATCTATGGTATTGCAAATGGCAGGATTTCCTTCTTTTTTAAGACTGAATAATATTCCATTGTGTGTGTATACATATATATTTTCTTTATCCATTCATCTGTCAAGAGAAACTTAGGTTGAGTCCAAATTTTAGCCATTGTGAGTAATGCTGCATTGAACACGGGGGGCAGATATCTCTTCAAGACAATGATTTTATTTCCTTTGGATATATACCTAGAAGTGGGATGGCTGGATCATATGGTAGTTCTATTTTTAATTTTTTCAAGAACCTCCATACTATTTTCTGTAATGGCTACATCAATTTACATTCCCACGAGTAATGTACAAGGGTTCCCTTTTCTCTACACCCTGTCAACATTTGTTATCTCTTGTTTTTTTATAACAGACATCAAAACCGTATGGTACTGGCACAAAAACAGACATATACCAATGAAACAGAATGAATAACCAGAAATAAAACATACACATATACAGTCAATTTTGACAAGGGCAATAATAATATACAATGGGGAATGGATAGTATGTTCAATTAATGGTGGTGTTAAAACTGGATATCCACATACAAAAGAATGAAATTGGGCCCTCACCTGAAACCTCACACAAAAATCAACTCAAAAGGGATTAAAGACTTAAAACTGAAAAACTGAAACATAAGATCTGAAACCATGCTCATTTGTAGAAAACCTGAAAAATACATTTAAAAGAAAAGTTTAAACGCCCCTAATTCCAAAACCCAAAGATAACCACTGTAAACATTTTGAGGTATTTCCTGAGGTTTTTCTTATTGTCCACATATGAATAAAATTGGAGACTTGCTATATGATTTTGTGACCTGATCATTTAATTTAAGGACATCATATTACCATGTCCTATGTTATTTCAAAAGTGTAAACATAGTAAAAATTTGTAATATTCCATCTCAGAAATCTCATAATTTATTCAGCCATTTCCTTATAGTTTAATATTTAGATTGTTTCTGGTTTTCAAGTATGAAATCAATGTATTTTTGCACAAAGCAGTTTTTTACTTATAATATTCCTTTGGGAAATTCCCAGAAATGGCACTTGCTGAGTCAAAAAGTAAAGATATTTTTGAGGCTCTTAATACATGTTGCAAAACTGCTTATCAAAAAGCACTGTACTTATTAGTATTCAGCAGCACCACACAGGCCTGATACCTCCCATCACAATCACTAGCACTAGGTTTTCAAACTTCTTTTTTTTTTTTAAGTAATGCTAAAAGGGGGGAATGATATTTGGTCATAGTTTGGATTTATATTTTATTCATTACAGATGAGGTTGAACCTTTCCATATGTTTGTTAACCAGTCACTTGCTTTCCTTTTATAATAACAAATTATTTTCCTTTAGCTCTTCATCTGCCATCTCTAATTTTGCTTGTCTATTTGCAAAAGTATTTAACACAATTTGCATTATATGTTACTTAACTTTTCATATGAACTTTTTTTTGACAAGTGTATTAGTCCATTTTTGTGTTGCTATAACAGAATACCTGAGACTGGGTAATTTATAAAGAAAAGAGATTTACGTGGCTCTCTATTCGAAGACAGCTGCATCTGTCATGGGTCTCGGGCTGCTTGTAATTATGGCAGAAAACAGTAGGGCAGCCATCAAGTGCAAAGAGATCACATGGTGAGAGGAAGCAAGAGAGACAGCGAGGAGAGGTGCCAGGCTCCTTTTCACCACCAGCTCTCATGGGAACTGACAGAGGGAGAACTCACTCACTGCCCCACCCCAACCAGGGAGGGCATTAATCTATTCATGAGGGATCTGCCCCCATGACCCAGCACTGCCACATTGGAGATCAGATTTCAACATAAACTTTGCAGGGTGGAAAACATATCCAAACCATATCAACAAGTAAACATTCTAAGCCTTCTAAGGAGTCAACCCATCAATACATTCCACTTTCCATTCATTTTAAGCTTCTTCATCAGAAATGTGAGAAATGATTACTTTTATGATTTTTTTTAAGTTTTAATGTTTATTTAACTCTTCAGTCCATCTGGAATGTATTCTGGCATATGGTAAAAATTTAAATTAACTTTCTCTAAATAGCTAACCAACTGTTTCAATACCACTTATTGAATATATTAAAAGTTTACATTTATTGAGAGTATTTGAGGTTATAGGTTTACCTCTGAATATAGATTATAGTTACATGGTAGCTTCTGAGATAAATGTTCTCATTTTTGTTATTTTATACCTAATGTGTAATTACATTTTTATTTCCTTTTTCATCAATAATTGCTTCAGGAGAATGTTGTAAAAATTCTAAGTTTTTATAGTTTGTTGCTTCAACATCTCTTCTTAATGTTTATTTGGATTACATAGACTCAGAGGACGTAGCCTATATTAATTTCTGTATCCTAAACTTCTTTTGTTTCTGCATTTTCTAAATTCTATGATGTCATTTCCCACTTTTTCTTCTACTTTTGCAATCATAATGGAATACAATTTACAATTGATACGTATATTTAATGATAGTTTTGGA